>NW_027152420.1:205000-207500 GCF_040937935.1 Hyperolius riggenbachi | reverse complement strand
AGCGAGCAGGGCCTAATCTTTCAATTAATTCATCTACCCGCGGCATTGGGTAGGCATCAAATTTGGAGACTTCATTAAGTTTTCTGAAATCATTGCAGAATCTGAGAGTACCATTGGGCTTAGGTACCAACACGATTGGGCTTGACCACTCACTCTGCGATTCCTCAATGATTCCCAAATGTAGCATTTTCTTAATTTCCTCTGAGACTGCCTTCCTTCGGGCCTCAGGTATGCGATAGGGTCGCACACAGACCCTTACTCCTGGCTCTGTAAAAATATCATGTTTGATGACATTAGTGAGTCCAGGAAAGTCTGAAAACAGATCCTTATTTCTCTGCAGGAATTCTCTCACTTGTTGGGTCTGAGCTTTAGTCAAAGTGGTAGCTACCTGGATGCTGCTAGTGCTCCCTTGAGAATCAACTCGTGCACCTGCCAAAACAGCCACAGGCTCCCGATCTTTCCAGGGTTTCAATAGATTTATATGATAAACCTGGTAGGGTTTTCTTTTCCCGGGCTGGTGTACCTTATAATTAACTTCTCCAATTTTTTCAACAATTTCAAAAGGGCCTTGCCATCGAGCCAAAAACTTACTTTCCACGGTGGGAATGAGTACAGCGACTCTGTCACCCACCTGAAAGTGTCTTAGCTTCGCAGATCGATTGTACACTCTGCGCTGTGCGTCTTGAGCGTTTAACAAATGTTCTTTAACCAATGGCAGAACCCCTGAAATTCTCTCCTGCATTTGGGACACATGTTCCAACACACTTTTGTGTGGACTAACTTCACTCTCCCAGGCCTCTTTTACCACATCCAACAATCCCCGAGGTCTGCGACCGTACACCAGCTCAAACGGGGAAAACCCTGTAGATGCCTGTGGAACCTCCCTAATTGCAAATAATAATGCAGGAAGTAAATAATCCCAGTTCTTTCCATCTTTTTCCACCACCCGTTTCAACATTTGTTTTAGGGTCTTATTAAAACGCTCTACAAGGCCATCTGTCTGTGGATGATAGACGGACGTATGCAGTCGTTTTATTTGGAACAACCTACAAACGTCCGCCATCACCCTCGACATAAACGGTGTGCCCTGATCGGTGAGAATTTCCTTGGGAAACCCAGTCCTTGAGAACATCTGAAAAAGTTCTCGAGCAATCGCCTTGGACGTAGCCTTTCTCAAGGGAATAGCTTCCGGGTAACGGGTGGCGTAATCAAGGATTACCAGTATGTACTGATGACCTCGAGCAGACTTTACCAAAGGGCCTACTAAATCCATAGCTATACGTTGAAATGGCACCTCAATGATGGGCAGGGGCACCAAAGGGCTACGAAAATGTGGGGCCGGAGCAGTCAACTGGCAAGTAGGACAGGTTACACAATATGTTTTTACCTCGGACTTCAAACCTGGCCAGTAAAAACGATCCATTACTCGGGCCTCAGTTTTCTCAGCCCCCAGGTGGCCTCCCAACACATCATTATGTGCCATGTCCAACACCATGCGCCTGTAAGGCTGAGGAACCAATAACTGCTCAGTCACCTCCTCTCGAACCTTGGCGACTCGATACAGCAGATCATTATTAAGGGCAAAATAGGGCCACCGCTCATCAGCCCCAGGCTCTTGAGGAACCCCATTAACAACAGTAATTTGTTCTCGGGCACGAGTTAGAGTGGGATCCCTCATCTGTGCAGTGCCAAACTGTTCCCGTGACACCTCTAAATCAGGCTGTACCGGCTGAGAGGAGTTATTCTCATCTTCCTCCCCAATCATAACCTGTAAAGGAGAGAAATCCCCCCCCTCAGAGTGCAACTCGACCTCTGTACTGGCATGTTCCCCATTCTTTTGATCATCAAGTACATTATCAGCATTATTACAATTAAGCTGGTCACAATCATCCTCTGGCATTTCAATAATAACATCATCATTATTATGTTGTATGTTTTTCACACTGCCACCATCGACTGGAGACAGGGGGAAAACATCAGACTGTCCCCGAAACTCTGGGCGAGAAACAGACTCCCACAGTTCCCAAAATAGGGGAAAGTCCCGTCCCACAATTACAGGATGCAGCAGATTGCTTACCACTCCAACCTCATGCTTGATGGTGCCACTGACAGTGGTGAAAGTCACAGCCACCACTGGATAGGTCCTGGTGTCCCCATGGATACACACAACCTGGAGGACTTTGGCAGCAAAACCAACCTCACCAAGTACACTGGCTCGTACCAGGGTCACCATACTTCCTGAGTCCAACAGTGCCCTGATTGGTACTTGGTTAACTGACACCATGCACTCAAACTGCCCCTGTCCAGGAATAGGGCGCACAGTGCAAACTTGATGAGCAAAGAAAGAAAGTTTCCGGAGTGCTCCACATTGCATAGGTTCCTCTTGCACAGGGCATTGGGCCCTAGTGTGTCCCCAAGCATTACACCTCCAACATGGTCCGACTTGGCGGGATGTAGATGGACCAGTCAGCTTCTCCCTGGGGAAAGTGAGACTCCGTGA
>NW_027152420.1:0-195000 GCF_040937935.1 Hyperolius riggenbachi | reverse complement strand
CCCCACTTTGCAGATATTGATTTGTAAAAAAATGTTTGGAATCCTGTACGATTTTCGTTCCACTTCTCATGTGTACACCACATTGTATTAGTCTTTCACGTGCAATGCCAATAAAATTGATTCATGTTTGTGGCAGTAATGTGACAAAATGTGGAAAACTTCAAGGGGGCCGAATACTTTTGCAAACCACTGTATATACACACATACCGTATTTTTCGGACCATAAGACGCACTTTTTCTCCCCCCAAAATGGGTGGAAAAAGTCACTGCGTCTTATGGTCCGGATACAGCAATTTTGGCCAAGTTTCTGTCCCCTGTTCTGAGTTCCCCATCCGCTACGTCATGCCCCGTGTGCTGTCCTGTGTCCCCTGCTATTTCCTTGTGTCTCTAGGGGCCCCCGGGGTAATATGATGCCAAGGAGTTAGGGACAGGTTGTACCTGGGTGGAGAGAGAAGCGATCGTAGCCGCGCCGATCACAGCCCGCACCGATGAGAGAGGGCGGCAGAGCATCCCAGCTGACCTGCAGACCGGCGGCTTACAGCATAACGGGGCCACAGCGGCGAAATGAGTAGCGGTAACCATCCATAGGAAAGCCGCTGGCTGGTCTGTGCACGCTGCTGAAGCCTATCTCTCGTCACTTCCGCTTATGTCACTAATGCGGAAGTGACGAGAGATAGGCTTCAGCTGCGTGCACGGACCAGCTAGCGGCTTTCCTATTGACGATTACCGCTACTCATTTCCCCACTGTGTCCTCGTTATGCTGTAAGCCGCCGGTCTGCAGGTCAGCTGGGATGCTCTGCCGTTCTCTACACTTTCACGGTGCGGGCTGTAATGGTGCGGGCTGCGATCGCTGGAGCAGTCGGATCCGGATGACTTCTACCTCCGCCGAGGTAAGCTGGGATGCTCTGCCACTCTCTCTCCCCTTTCTCAGTCCGGGCAGTAATGGTGCGGGCTGCGATCACTGCAGCAGTCGGATCCGGATTACTTCTACCTCCGACGAGGTCAGCTGGGATGCTCTGCCACTCTCTCCCCTGTCTCGGTGCGGGCTTTGATGGTCCGGGCTGTAATCGCTACAGCTGTGGGATCGGGATGGCTTCTCCCTCTGCTCAGGTACAAACTGTCCCTCACTCCGGAGCTGCACATTACCCCGGGGGCCATGGGTGCTACATGCTTCTCCCAAGGATGACAACTTGCTGGGGGGAACTGGGGAGGGGTGTGCTGCTGGTTGGCAGAGTGTCATGTGGTGAGGGACAGTCTGGGCAGGGGAGTCATTTGCTGTAGAGGGATGGGTGTCATGTGCTGGGGGGGATAAGTGCTGTTTTACAGAGGAGGGAATCTCTGACTGGTGGGGGTGGGGACAGGCACCATTTCAGTGTTTGCCATAAGTACCATATTTCCACATCACTGCACACAAAAATCAGGCCAGGGGACACTCAGGATAGGAAACACAGAGGACAAGGGGACACACAGGACTCAAGACAGAGGAAGACAGAAGACAAAGAGGGACACATATGAGGACACAGGGGGCACATATAAGGACACAGGGACATAATAATTGGGGGGGGGGGGGGGAGATACTGAAGATGCACTGCACCATGGACGCACCAGGTTCAGTATATTTTTTTTTTCCCTGGTTATTGTCCTCTAAACCTAGGTGCGTCTTATGGTCTGGAGCGTCTTATAGTCCGAAAAATACGGTACATATATACATATGTGTGTGTGTGTATGTATGTATGTGTGTGTGTATATTGTGTATGTATATACATGGGTGCTCGGATACCCCTTTCAAAATCCGGATTGATCCAGATCAGATATCCGGATCGACCTTTTGGGTATCCGGATAGAATCGGATATCCGACCCCAGTATCCGGGTAAATTCGGATATCTGGATAGAAAAAACGGAAGTGGCCTTTAAATAGCTTTTAAAACTTTTTTTAGGGTAAATGAGGAATGTAGCATCATTTTTTTAAAGGGAAACACTAATTGATAATGTGGGGACTTAAAATCCCCCCCCCCCCCCCCAAAAAAGAATGGCTGTCAACATCAGGACTAGGTTCCAGACAGCAGTCGTGCAGCGCACATTGTGTCCAAAGTCCAACTGCACAACTGGGACATGGCAGTTTTCAGCCCAGACATCTTCAAAAAATTACGCATCAATTGTGTTTTGGGTAAATATAGGTGGTATAAGCACAGCAGCAGTGGCCTGTGGCACCCTGGAGGTGGGAGCAGCAAAGGCAGCAGGAGCAGGGCAATGCAGCAGCAGGTGTAACGTCTGCCAGGAGCATGCTGGACGTGGCAAGTGCCACCTGCCACGTGCCAAGGGCCAAGTGACAGTCAGACAGCAGAGGAGAGGACACTGTCATACTGGCACTGCTCAGCAGTTCTGTAGTAAGCTAACACAGTAGTACTACTACTCTAACTACTAGCACTGATTGCAGTACTACAGTACTAACTACACAATTACACAGTAATGCTAATCCCTAACCTATACTGTAGCTAGCTAAGGCTAATAGCTGGCCAGCAGGCAGCAGATGGCCTGGTCGGTGCACAGCACACACACACACATAGCAGCTGCAGCAGCAACAGCACACACTCTGACTGTCACACAATGAAATCAAGCTAGTTAATGATTTATCAATAGTGTAGTGAATAGTGAAGAGGTTAATTACTGAACAGCTTTAGGATTATCACTGTATACACACTTGCTAGGTCAGCAGCACTGGAGCATGTCTCTCTGAGCATTCACAAGCAAGGGACACTATTTCTCATCATGGCAGCCCTCCTTATTATACAGGGGGGCTGGCCAGTGTTCCTTGCCACATTCTCGATTGGATTTAGATCTGGACTTTGACTGGGCCATTCTAACACATGGATATGTTTTGTTTTAAACCATTCCATTGTTGCCCTGGCTTTATGTTTAGGGTCGTTGAGACTGGGGCAGAGGTTCACCTTCCATCACCGTGAAGTCCAAAGAACACACAACACAGGCCAGGGATTAAGGTATTGAGAAATTTAAAGCAGGCTTAGGCTACAAAAAGATTTCCAAAGCCTTGAACATCCCACAGAGCACTGTTCAAGCGATCATTCAGAAATGGAAGGAGTATGGCACAACTGTAAACCTACCAAGACAAGGCCATCCACCTAAACTCACAGGCCGAATAAGGAGAACGCTGATCAGAAATGCAGTCAAGAGGCCCATGGTGACTCTGGACGAGCTGCAGAGATCTACAGCTCAGGTGGGAGACTCTGTCCATAGGACAACACTTAGTCATGCACTGTACAAAGTTGGCCTTTATGGAAGAGCGGCAAGAAGAAAGGCATTGTTAACAGAAGGCATAAGAAGTCCCGTTTGCAGTTTGCCACAAGCCATGTGGGGGACACAACAACCATGTGGAAGAAGGTGCTCTGGTCAGATGAGACCAAAATGGAACTTTTTGGCCAAAATGCAAAACTCTGTGTGGCGGAAAACTAACACTGCACATCACTCTGAACACACCATCCCCACTGTCAAATATGGTGGTGGCAGCATCATGCTCGGGGGGGGGGGGGAAGGGGGTGCATCTCTTCAGCAGGGACAGGGAAGCTGGTCAGAGTTGATGGGAAGATGGATGGAGCCAAATACAGGGCAAACTTGGAAGAAAACCTTTTGGAGGGCTGGTGCACACAGAGCGGCTTTTTCAGCGTTTCTGGAGCCGCTTGCAGCTGCGGATACGCTTGGTCAATGTATCCCAATGGGGTGGTTCACACCAGAGCAGGAGGCGTTTTGCAGAAACGCATACTCCCGGGGTGAGGCATTTTTTGGATTGCGGATGCGTTTCTGCCTCAATTTTAAGTATAGGAAAAATGCAAACCGCTCTGAAAAACGCCTGTTCAGAGCGGTTTTGCCGCCGTTTTTGTTACAGAAGCAGTTCAGTAACAGCTTTACTGTAACAACATATGAAATCTACTACACCAAAACCGCAAAATGCTAGCTGAAACGCTACAGAAAAATAAGAAAAAGCGTTTCAAAATCTGCTAGCATTTTGCGGATCTGCTAGCGGGTTTTGGTGTGCACCAGGCCGGAGACTGCAAAAGACTTGAGACTGGGGCGGAGGTTCACCTTCCAGCAGGACAATGACCCTAAACATAAAGCCAGGGCAACAATGGAATGGTTTAAAACAAAAAATATCCATGTGTTAGAATGGCCCAGTCAAAGTCCAGATCTAAATCCAATCGAGAATCTGTGGCAAGATCTGAAAACTGCTGTTCACAAACACTGTCCATCTAATCTGACTGAGTTGGAGCTGTTTTGCAAAGAAGAATGGGCAAGGATTTCAGTCTCTAGATGTGCAAAGCTGGTAGAGACATGCCCTAAAAGACTGGCAGCTGTAATTGCAGCAAAAGGTGGTTCTACAAAGTATTGACTCAGGGGGCCGAATAATTACGCACACCCCACTTTGCAGTTATTGACTTGTAAATGTGTACTCAAGATGGCGCCGTAAGAGGGTTGCCTGGCACACAGGGCTCCGGCCTTTCTACTCTTCTGTCCCCTTTCCCCCCAACAGAGCCATCTCATTTTCGCTGGATGGATCCCCCCTGCCTCTGGGGATCCCGGGATGCAGTGCTGGGCTTCCTGGACATCCAGGGCGCACTGTGAGTCAGCGCTGCAGGAGCTGGCTACGGGATGGCCGCCCACGTGGTCTGTGGTCAGCTGCAGAGCCGGATCAGCTGAGCGGGATCGACGCGGAGGGACACGCAGAGGGACCAGCGAAGAGCTCCCAGCGGCACCTCCTCGGCTCCAGCATCGGGGAGTGCACCCAGCGCAAGCACGAGACGCCGCTCGGTGCAGCCATGCGGTCGCACCACATGCCTGCCAGGACGCGGGCTGGGGATGTCGGAGACTCGCTCGGGAGGATCGCTGGACCAGCTGAGCGGCCGCCGCCCACGTGGTGGCCCAGGAGCCTCGCTGCCTCAGTCTGGCTGCCCACGTGCCCGGATCTCCGCATCGGAGCTTCGTTGCCACTGCTGCCGGGTAAGGGGGACTCCACCTGAGCACACGCAGGCCACCTCTCCCCCCGTCCAAGCTGCAGCCACATTGGGAGGACCTCCCTTGATGGGGCCACTACCAATGAGATCGTCACCCCCACATCCAGCCCTCAAATTGCGGCCACATCTACACTCCACCAGTTCCCCTCTGCCTGCAACCATCATAAATGGGGACTCTGGACCTGACCAGCCCAGACCGGGCACCAAGCCAGAACTTTGCAGGACCTGACCCGCCCAGACCGGGCACCAAGTCAGAACTTTGCTAAGCGTGACCCCTCTTGGTGATCCCCTCAGTTCGGCTAGGAGCACTGTTCATCGGACTGTACACATCTGCAGTCCTAAAGGGGACTCTCTCTCTCTCTGTCTCTGTCTCTCTCCTCTTTAGCTATCCATTCTCTCTCTCTCAGTTGCTTTCCCAGTTTCCTTCTCTCTACTTTCGTGGACAATCGGTGCACCTGTCTTGTTGGGAGCGTGTCGCTGTGTAGCGTCCAGTGCCGAAAATGGCAGCGCTCAGATCAGCTCTCAGGCTGCTCCTCCAGTCCCACTCTCTTCTGTTCCTACTATCAATGTATGCTTTGCTATGTATTTTTTGTATTTACGTTAAATGTATGTGTATGCTGTAACGCTCTGTTTTTGCTTTTTATTTTTGCTTTTATATTTTATACGTATGACCCATGCTTGACTGCATGTGACGCTGCACTCTGCTTAATTGTACGCACGAGCTGTAATGTTGTCCTAAGTATGCTTGTCTCACGTCTATGTATGTGCCATGCTTAACTGTATGCTATTTCTTGTCTCTTCACCAACGACCCTGTATGTGCCAAAACCAATTCCGGGTACAACCCACCGGTTGTACTTGGCGATAATAAACTCTGATTCTGATTCTGATTCTAAAAAATGTTTGGAATGATGTATGATTTTCGATCCACTTCTCACATGTACACCACTTTGTATTGATCTTTCACGTGGAAGTTCAATAAAATTGATGCATGTTTGTGGCAGTAATGTGACAAAATGTGGAAAACTTCAAGGGGGCTGAATACTTTTGCAACCCACTGTAGAGATAGATAGATAGATAGACAGATAGATATTGTATTAAATCCCTGGTAAGTATAGTATCAGCAAGCACTCCAGTAAATAGTAGTAGCGATTCAAGTCATTATTTTCCAGCATTTCGGAGATGCAGAGAGCTTCTTTATAAATGCAATCAAACGAAGTGAATTGAACACCCAGGCAGTCTTGTGAGTGCTGAAGACTGCACTGGGGTTTTATTCACGGGGTCTGATTGCCTTGATAAAGGAACCTCTACACTACTCAGTAATGTTGGAAAATGAAGACTGGTAAGATGTCATGCGGCTGGAGGAGGCACTAAAGCTGTGCATCTGCACACTTGTCTATGCGGACTGCGCAGCCACGGCAATCCTGGCTGCCATCTTATGCGGGGAAAGCTAGCCCGACCCTTGGTGTGGGGTTGGGATGTGACCTGGGGCTGCATACATGTACAGAAACTGCGCGGAATGGAAGGGAGGGCGCGATGGCACATTGCACACATTACACACAGGTATTAATCTTTTATTTCTCTTTCTCACCTTGTAAGTCCTCTTTTAATTTAACCTCCTTAGCGGTAACCCCGAGCTGAGCTCGGGGTAAGCCGCCGCGGAGGATATCTCAGCCCCTGGTGGGACGATTCTTGTGCTGTAAATTGCTGTACGCGCAGCCAGCACTTTGCTAGCTGCGCGTCCAGCTCGATCGCCGCCACTCTGCGGCGATCGTCCGCACGCAGCGGCGGAAGAGGGCCCCCCCCAGCCAGAGCCCTGCGCAGCCCGGACCAATCAGTTCCGGGCAGCGCAAAGGTCTGGATCGGATGGGTCTGACGTCGGCTGACGTCCATGACGTCATTCCGATCGTCGCCATGGCAACAGGAGAAGCCAAACAGGAGATCGCGGAAGACTCTCGATCATAATGAGGCTTTCTCTGTCCTCTTCACATTGGGACTCTAGCCCGGGCAGCTCCTGAAACAAAAAATCAAACAAACAAAAAAATGTGGTGTGCTCTAGCGTCTCTCTGCTGTGGCAGAAATAGCTGAGCCCGATTGGGTCTGCTCTACTCTGCAGCCGATCGGGCTCGGCTATTTCCACCGAAGCGCAGAGCTGATGGTGCCCATGCGTGCAGGCTGACATGCCCCGACAAGATCTTCAGGGGTCCCAGCTCTCTGCTGTGCATGACGGGGGAAGTCTCTTTAGGATCCTGAGGTAAGTATCCTCCAGGGGCACTTTTTTTCCTTACAGGTGCACTTAAAATCACTACGGTTGTTGGAGTGCCTGCTGATGCTATGCTTACTCCTGTGCATTATGGAGGTGATATCCACCACTTCAAGTTGATGATTGCGACCTAATACAAAGGGAAAGGAAGGACTGGCACACCTTAGGGCCTAATGCCAATATTCTAGGGTGCAAACACTCTGCCTGCAGCATTTTCTGAGTGATTTCACTTGGAGTGCTGCAAGAACAGTAGGAAATCACTCTGTAAAATGTGAGCATATCGCAAATGGATTCGGGGACCCGTAATTATTTAGGTTACCCATTTTTACATTATCCTTTTTTTTTTTTTTTTTAGCATCTGAACAGCTTCTTATATGTATGTAGTGGTAGGTAACACTGGCCTCCCATGAATGTTTAGCCTAGGCTATGACATTTTGACGCCGTATTTGTGCCATGCAACTGGATGGTACAAATACTTTCATGACATATTTTACAATCTTATATGCAAACTTAAATCTGTTACAGTTAAATTCTGCAATAATAGTGGCCCACATCAGATAACCTTTTTAAATTTGGTTGTGAAACTGATCAGTTTACCTCCTTTTTTTAAAGAAAGGCCACAGTATCAAACCACTTCTTAAATACTGGAAGTGCACATCACAATGTAGTACAGTAGAAGCCCTATTATTTGGCTCCAAGGGGATTGCCAGATAAGGGCTGTGCCACACTGCAGAGTGATTCTCGATCTGTTAGGGCTGCGTTTTTAGGTTCTAAAAAAACACTCCACTTGACTTGCATTCAAATTGTGGCAAGATCGAAATGATCTTGGTTTAAAAAAAAATAAAATCTATTGCTGCAATTTTGCAGCAAGTCGGGAGCATGTTTAAAACACAAATCCAGCACTGACTGATCGAAAAAGCACTCTGCAGTGTGGCACAGCTTTCTGTGAAGTTTCTGGTTGCTTGAGTCAGTGTTAAAAATAGGCCTAGGCAAAAAAAAAAAGTACTCTACCCTACACTGTATACCATAAACTGTTTATTGGTAACTGTATTTCAACATTAATACAAAGGACACACTTAATGTAACAGGTTTATTACTGTATAAGGAAGTGTAAAAGTAGATTTTAAAAAATCCTGGCCTTGCAGGATGCATTAAAGGATTTCTGGGCAACAGGGCTTTTACTTTATCTGGTGCATAGCAGTGTGGGATTACCTAAAGAGAAGTAGAAATTTAGAGGGTGGTATTTGAGACACATACCAAACACTGCTTTTAGTGTGAACAGGCCTTGAAAGATATGTTGCCCTACAAAATAAACTGTGTGTGGGGGGAGGGGGGAGAGGTGGTTTTTTTTTTTTTTTTTTTTTTAAGCATTGATTATCCATGAGGTTTTATAGTGGTTTTATAGTGGTGTGTATGGCACACAGCTTCATTCATTTGGGCTGTGATGGGCCCCCTAAAACAACTGCAGGTATAGCACTTTCGTATTTTAACACTACCGAAAATAAAATGGTGTGCCCCAAGTTAAGGGAATATACGGAGACCTCGTTCAGACAGACTGTGTGCTTGCTGAGCAGTTCAGCATCACGTCTGCCACTTGCCAGTGCAATTTAAATGCAGACAAATTGCAGTGGTTTTAACACCACGCGTTGACATGTGGTTTTACCCGGCAGGACATGTCACGTCTGAGCACAGCTGCACTCTTACATGGGGAGGGGTGGTCTAGCTCCAGTACCAAGTGCTTACAAGCAACCGGCTGTTGCAGGAGAGCAGCTGACAGGTGATGAATTTACTTTTCACATGGCTATTGTATGACCAGTGTCTTTTGGTATATTTGTTGACTTCTTTCTACAGTTCATTACAGCACCTTACTCCCAACCCCCTCCTCACTTTTCCTTCTTTCACCTCTCATTAACAGGTGTTGGTCCAGGGTGCACAGATGAAACTCTTCTTTCTGCCATTGCCAGTGCCCTGCACACAAGCACTATGCCGATAACAGGACAACTTTCTGCTGCTGTGGAGAAGAATCCTGGAGTCTGGCTCAATACTTCTCAACCCCTTTGCAAGGCATTTATGGTGACAGATGAGGATATAAGGTAGAACATTAGTTTAAACTGTAACCACTGGTTTATTTTAAGTTTCTGTGCCTGCATCCAATCTCCATTTACTATCATAGTAATGCAAGACAGTTGTGCTTGAATGATCAAATCTGCTAACTGCGTAATACTGTAAGTTGCATCTGCCACACATAGTTTGGTTATCAAGTTCAACCAGAAAATAAGAGACCACTGTCCTGAACCTGCACATATCCCAAATTCATGCAGAGGATGCCAGCATTCACAGTAACTATGCAATAAATGAAGCTGGCTATGTTAAAGAATAACTGACAGCAATATGGAGAGCTGGGCATTGATTACTTTGATGTAGATAACCATTGTAGTGCAGCACCTGGTCAACTAAAGTGACCTTCTGAAATACAGGTCATAAGTGTGCACAGTTCCGCTGACCAATCCTTGGGTAAAAACTATCTCCTACCATAAATAATCCTGCCTGCTTGGGTGGTTTGGCACTTAGCAGGTAAATAGAGAGGAAACAGCACCACCATGGGCAGCAATGTTAAAAGCAGCAATTAGCGTCTATAAACTGTAATAGCAAGTATTAGGCGCTATTTACCATTTATAGCCACTTATAACCATAGATTACCAATATTTTACTATTGGAATTGGGTAACTTTACTAATGTTCTACTAGCGGCTATCGCCGGCACTTTTTTTTTTTTTTTTTTTTTTTTTACATGTATGCAGAATTCCAGTTGGCAAGGCCTACTTGCCCACATATGAAGTCCTGTTCTGTCTGAAGATAGCATGTGTATATATTTGAGAGCGCACTTTTATTCTTTAGTACAAACGTTTGCCTTCTTGCCACTATGCATCACTGCTGAATATGAAAATCATCATTTGTTGTCCCTGTAAGCTAACCACATCTCCAGAACTGCTGGAATGCTATTCTTTGCTGTTAATCGGGCTCAAGGCCTGTACAGAGAGTCTTAAGTTTGCCCAGTCAACTGAACATGTTAAATTCAGCTTGGCATGGTGTGTTATATACCCTTTATGGTCTGTACAAGTGTGTAAGTGGCACTTAGTGTTTTACAGTAATCCTGAAGGGGGTAGTTCTTTGTATATGTTACGGCCAGAACCCTGAAGTTTGGCCACTTCTAGTTCTGGCCGGCCACTTCGGGTTCTGGCCGGCCAATGTGCGAAATGGCCGCTGCGCTGCGGCCAATGTGAGAAATGGAATTATTCCTGTAACATTAATGTATCTTCTGGCCGCAGCGCAGCGGCCAAATGTATCGCAACTTAGTTAATTTAATGCAATTAAGCCGGCGGCAATGTAACAGATCAAGCCGCCGGCTTTTGCTCTGCCTCTCTCTCCTCCCCCCGCCTCTCTCTCTCTCCTATGGGCAGCCAGCGGGGACACGCGTGTCCCCGAGAGTCGTTCGTCGCGCCAGGAAAGCAGAGCGGGGAGGCTGCAGACATTGCTTCTGCCAGCACCCGCTCTGCAAGAACGGCAGGATTCCCTGCCGCGACGAACGACTCCGGGGGGACACGCGTGTCCCCACCGGCTGCCCATAGGAGAGCGAGAGAGGTGGGGGGCAAGGAGGAGAGAGAGGCAGAGAAAAAGCCCCTGGCTTGATCTGTTACATTGCCGCCGGCATAATTGCATTAAATTAACTAAGTTGCGATACATTTGGCCGCTGCGCTGTGGCCAGAAGATACATTAATGTTACAGGAATAATTCCATTTCTCACATTGGCCGCAGCGCAGTGGCCACTTCGCACATTGGCCGGCCAGAGCTAGAAGTGGCCAAACTTCGGGTTCTGGCCGTAACATATATACTGAGCTTCTGAAGGCATGTTGCATAGCCTATAGCAATTTGGACTCGCAAAAAGCCATATTCTTGGCTCCCCCTGCCCTTTTCAAAAAGGGGGGGGGGACCTAAAAAGAAAAGAAGTTTGAATGCTGCATTCAGGAAATTATAAATCTCTGCCTCAGTGAGGCATTATAGGAATTAGATTTTAAGGTGGGCATGATGCAATGTTTAACAAATCTGGCATCTCGACTACCTGGCAGAGTTGCACTGCATATGTGACTATTCGACAATTTGATTGGTTAGAAGATTCAACCAAACGCACACTACGTGAAGGCCCCACACCCTTTCTAATAGTAAAAGCACAGTCTCACTATTTGCTAAAATGGACCAGTTGAATTTCCCATTGGCAGAATTTGGTGCGTCGTCGAGCCACATCAATTTTGTATTTAAGACCTGTATATAATCCTGTTTCAACAATTCGCATCTCCTTCACCATCCTTACTCCTTAGTATTCACTCATAATGCTTCCATAAGCATACTTAAAGTGAACCAGAGTTGAGTGATATGGAGGCTGCCATATTTCTTTCCTTTTTTAAATAATACTAGTTGCCTGGCAGCCCTGGTGATCTATTTGGCTGCATTAGTGTCTGAATTACACCAAAAACAAGCATGCAGCCAATTTGGTCAGTTCTGACAATATTGTCAAACACCTGATCTGTTGCATGCTTGTTCAGGGTTTATGGATGAAAGAGTTAAAAGTAGAGGAACAGCAGTTCAGCCAGGAAAATTGCTTAAAGAACCCCCGAGGTGAAAAACGAATAAAATAAACAATTGTATCTATCCTCCTCCTAAAAATGACTTTTTATATAGTTGTAATTTCTGATCAGTGAGGGTCACACTGTAGTCTGACCCAGTCCTGACTCAGCCAGGAACTGCCACTTGCATACCTGATGATTTAACTCTTTCAGGCAGAGAAAGAATAAAGGAACACAGCCTAGTTAATTGTGTGCTAGGCACTGTACATACATATGTCTATCTCATCATGTCATATGTCCCCTCGGGTATCTTTTTAAAAGTAAATATGGCAGCCTCCATATAACTCTCCCCTCGGGTTCACATTAAAAGACAAGTAAGGCAGGAGAAATACAACTATATTTTGCCTTCCTGTGGATGAACTGGGCTATGTGAGGATGCAGGACAGAAATGGGCGCTAGTCTAGTTTGTGAGACCCAGCAGGAAACCTTATTGGGAACCGCGAATAAAGCACCCTCTACAGCACAAAATGTTGTGATAGGCCAAATAGGTTGTAGTAAACTATGCTCACACTAGTGGTTCGAGAGCGTGCTGTCCACCCAATCACATTAGCAAACTTTTTTTCCTGCTGGGACCCCTAAACTAGACCAGTGCCCACAAATATACCTAATTTTTATTTTTTTTCTACTGGTTGGACTTCATGGATGGCTTTTTTTTTTTTCCTTCCCCTAACCAAGATAATTGTTACTTTTTGTAAGCATCTGAATGTTCAATTACAACTAGTGTTTTGTTTTTTTTCCAATTTTTAAGAAAACAGGAAGAACTTGTGCAGCAAGTCAGGAAAAAATTAGAAGAGGCTCTTATGGCAGATATGCTGGCTCATGTAGAAGAAATCTCAAAAGATCTGGGTCCGCCGTTGGATAAAGATTTAGATGATGAAGATGACGAGGAAGATCCCAGAGCTCAAGCAGAAGATGTATAAGACTAGGGATGTTTGGGTGTACAGCAGTAACTACAAGACTTCACTACCCCCTTATTGTAACTTGCAGATTCATCTGTGTTTTTAAACACTGTAGTGACCCTGGATTTAAATGTACTTCTTAGTTCCTCCCCTAGAACTCTTGTAGCTACATTTGATAAAAGGTTGACCCAAAATATAAGTAGCCGATAGATCCATCTCTTGTTACATTTTTTTTTTTTTTTTTTTTTTTTTAACTGTTGGGAAGAGTTAAACAAGACATTCATTGAGAATTATTTTACAGTGAGAATCAGGAAGAGGGCAAGAAAGAAAACTGGATATGCTGACACAATTGCTCCGTATGACTCATCCAGATCGATTTGCCTGTTCTTTTTTTTTTTTTTAGGCCATACAGCAGAAACCATTGTAAATCTCGCAGGCTGGGGGGGGGGATAATTTTTTTTTTTTTTTGTACAAAAATTTCACAAAAGTGAGTGCACCCCTCTCATTTTTGTAAATATTTTAGATTTTCATGGGACAACACTGAAGAGGTGTAAAGTGGCCTGTAGCTTTTATAACAGTGTAAATTTGATGTTCCTTCAAAGTAACGCAGCAGACAGCCATTAATGTCTAAAGCACTGGCAACAAAAGGTAGTACACATAAGAATCAATATTTTGTGTGCCCACTATTACTTTACAGCACTGGCCTAACTCTTGAGCATGGAGTTCATAGGAACTTCACAGGTTGCCACTGGAATCCTCTTCCACTCCTTCATGATGACATCACAAATCTATTGGATGTTAGAGGCCTTGTGCTCCTTCGCCTTCTGTTTGAGGATACCCCTTAGCTGCTCAAAAAGGGTTTAGATCTGGAGCAGGCTTTCTCAACCAGGATAGGGGTCCCTTGGCATTTTCTCCCATTGTGTGTGTGTGTGGGGGGGGGGGGAGATATAATAGAGCGCATTATAATAGGGTGTACTGTAAAAAGCACTAAATTGGGGGTCAGACTAATAATGAGCACAGTAATAAAAAACACTAGAATAAGGAGACAGTATGAGTTTAAAGACCATGCCTCCTTGCAAAATAAAGCAATCACCAAAGGTCCGCACCATCCAGTATTCAAATTTCTTTATTTATAGCTCTTAGTAAAAGACATCATTAAAAACAGATCTGCAAGCTGATGACGCACAGGCGTTTCGACCCTTCTTTCTCAAATCGTTGCAGAGTCTGACCCATTGGTCCAGCAACACTGGTTAATCCTTGCAAAATAAATGCAGGGGTTCCTTGAGATCTAAGTTATTTGCAGGTTTTCTCCAGGGTAAAAAGGTTGAGAGAGTCTGATCTGTAGAAATGTCTGGCACTATTGTGCTCAGTTTCTTTAGCAAGGCAGTGGTAGTCTAGGAGGGTGGGTTTGGGGATATGTTGATTACTGCCCTGCAGCCCAATTGCTGAAGGGAGGGAGTCGTGCTCTGCTTCTGTATATCACAGTTCATGTGTGCATTCATGGCTCCCTTAGGCTGGGAGCACACTTTACAGAATTGGAGTGCAGTCCTCATTTTTTTTTTACCAATTTAGACATGGATTGCTCTGTTTTGATAGGACGAAAAATTTACATTAATACAATGTAAAGTAGTCCGTGTATAGCTTGTAAAGTGGCATATATTCAGACCCATGAAAGCATAATAAAATATTTTCAAAAATGTGAGGTGTGCTTAATTTTGTAAGATACTTTAACTGCGTGAGTTTTTTTTCCTTGAAACTTTTGTAGCAGGAATAGCTACCCATTTCTATGTGGTCCCGGCTCCCAATCATTATCATATAAATGTACTTCAAGAGGGACTGTCGCGAAAATCTTAACATTTAAAACGCATACAAATAAGCAGTACTGTTCACCCAGAGTAAAATGAGCCATAATTTACTTTTCTCCTATGTTGCTGTCACTTACAAGTAGGTAGTAGAAATCTGACATTACCGACAGATTTTGGACTAGCCCATCTTCTCATGGGGGGAGAGGGGGTGGTTTCTCTGGGTTTTCTTTATTTTTAAAAGCAGTTAGTGAATGGCAGTTGCTCCGTTCAACTGCCAAAATAGTGTGCAGCGAGCAGGGAGGCTGGCCAGCATTTTTGTATTGCTCATTTTCAGGGAATGTTTTTGTAAAGAATAAAGTCCATGCTGAGAATGCCCCCCCATGAAGAGATGGACTAGCCCAAAACCTGTCGGTAATGTCAGATTTCTACTACCTACTGTAAGTGACAGCAACATAGGAGAAAAGTAATTTATGGCTCATTTTACTTTGGGAGAAATGTACTTCTTATTTGTATGGGTTTTTAAATTTTAAGATTTTCGCGACAGTTCCTCTTTAATGATCGTATATGGGAGTTAACACTGTAAACAGACTGGTTTGCAGTTTGCAGCTTAGAGAGAAGACCTTTCCGTAGCAACGATTCCTCCAACTTGGTAACCTGTGACTGGAAGTGCTGCATTGGATTTAATTTATAAGGCTTGGGAGTATTTAAAGGGGTATGTTGGTGAAAAATGGTTTCCTATATGTGGCATGCAATTTAACATTACTGTTTAAACAATCTGTCTATAACAAAATGCTGAAAGTTTAACATTTTTACCTGTCACATAAACATGATTGTTTAACCACTTTACCACTGCGGGTGCGTGTACCTACGCCCCTTTTGACACCCTTTCCCCACCAGGGGCGTAGATACACGCACCATCCCATGCCCGCCCCATTCCCGTTCGTTGATCTAAGCCCCCCAGCAATGATCGGCTGATCATTGTGATTTTACCAGCCTTGTTTCACTTCCTGTAAGCGTACTTCCTACGCTTACAGGATGCTTGCACAAAAAATTACTGTGGCCATCTTGTGGCCAAATACTAAAATTACACACAAAAGCATTTTTCATACATAAATAGTGTTACATTATAAATTAACTCATTACCTCCCGCATTCCCCATTTTTTTTTATTTATAATAAAAAGAAAAAAAATTACAATTAAAAAAAATACATAAATAGTTACCTTAGGAACTGAACTCTTTAAATATTTATGTCAAGAGCGTATAACACTGCTTCTTTATAAACTATGGGCTTGTAATTGGGGATGGATGTAAAACTGGAAAAAATGCACCTTTATTTCCAAATAAAATATTGGCGCCAAACGTGATGGGGACATAATTTAAACGGTGTAATAACCGGTACAAATGGGCAAATTTCATGGATTTTAATTACAGTAGCATGCTTTATTTAAAAACTATAATGGCCGAAAACTGAAAAGTTATTTTCCCACTTTTTTTCCTATTTTCCCATTAAAACACACGTAGAATAAAATAATTCTTTGCATAATGACCCACCTAAAGAGCCTAATTGGTGGTGAAAAAACCCGATATAGTTCATTTCATTGCGATAAGTAATGGTAAAGTTATAGACTAATGAATGGAAGGAGTGCTGAAAGGTGAAAATTGCTCTGGTGCTCAAGGGGTAAAACCCCTCAGTGGTGAAGTGGGTAAACAGTTCAGTATTGAATTTGCCTTTGCTTAACTTCCCTGGTGTTCAGTTTCTGCTGGATTTCTGTGCAAAAAGTGAATTAATTTTCATAACCCTTTTTCCTGTAATTTACTAAAATGTGTTACGCAAGGGTCTAGTAAACATTTTGAGCATAATAAAAGCTTGAAACACAATCAAAACTAAAATTCCAAAATTACTCCCCAAAATCTGATTATTTGCACTTCTGATCTGCAGCTGCTCAACCTGCACGAATGTGTTAAGGTAGCCATACATCTAGCGATGATGGGCAGATTCGACCAGAGACCAATCTCTCTGATGAAATCTGATTAGAGAGATCTGCCGGCTGTCCATACACAGCTGATTCCCGATCAGTTTCAGCATGGAGTCTCTTTTGAATTGGCTGTGTCCGCCACTGACCCCCTAGTGTATAAATGTACCCACTCGTGTGTGAATTTATAAATTACCTGTCCTGTGGCAGCCAACTGTGCAGTGCTCATCTATCTTTGGAATTCCCTGCATGAGATAATAATTTCATTCAATGCAAAAAAGAAGAAAAAAGTTTTTTTCTGCCAGATGTTGACTGTGCATGACCCTGGCGTCAACACTGATCACCAGGGAACATGTCACTATCGGAGGCACATGAGGGGGATCAGCATGCCGATGTCGAGTAGAGGTGCCCCATTATAGGTTAGCTAGCTTAGGGGCCCAGGTACAGGTAATCCAGATAGATTCCCCAGTATCCTTAGTCAGCTTTAGGTGTCTCAGCTACCTATAAGAGGTATAGGTGCACCTCTCACTGAATTTCCCTTCCGCCCCCCCCTCCCCCCTGCAGCGACAGTGGGTGGCTGATCCGCCTCCTATCAATCTCTCCCTCTGCATTATTAGTGGATGATTTTTGTCCCCCAACAAGCCATTCCCCTTCCCCGTCGTCATGCCGCATCCTGGTACTAGAGACCAAGAAGACCAAAGCTGGTGATCGGCGGTGCGGGCGAGAGGCATGGTGAGTTACAGTGCTGGCCACCCGCTATGACGGAGGGAGGGATGGATAGATGCATAAATAGATGTGGGGAGATGCGGGGGGAAGAATCCCTGCGGGGGCTTTATACTGGGTCTCCTATAGTTAGCTAAGCTATACAGGATCACTTCTAGCTAGCTAACTTATTCTGGCAGCACAGCACGTTCGAGAAAATTTCCTTAGCGCCATGCTTGACTCTGTCGGTTTCGGGCATACCGCTCAGGACGTTAATTATAAAAGTGTATGCTACAGGATAGAGTGAATTCTGAAATGTTAGAACTCCTAAGGAAGTGACTTGACATATTGAAGGCAACAGCATAGCACAGAAATATTGACACCTTCTATAATATACATGTATGAATGTGTGTGAAATGAGAAGTATATATCTCATACACACATATGAAAGTTTGGGCAACCTTATTAATCTTCATGATTTTCCTGTATAAATCATTGGTTGTTACCATAAAAAGTGTCAGTTAAATATATCATATAGGAGACACACACACAGTGATATTTGAGAAGTGAAATGAAGTTTATTGGATTTACAGAAAGTGCGCAATAATTGTTTAAACAAATTAGGCAGGTGTATAAATTTGGGCACCACAAAGAAGAAATGAAGTCAATATTTAATAGATCCTCCTTTTGCAGAAATTAAAGCCTCTAAACGCTTCCTGTAGGTTCCAATGAGGGTCTGGATTCTGGTTGAAGGTATTTTTGACCATTCCTCTCTACAAAACCTCTCTAGTTCATTCAGGTTTGATGGCTTTCAAGCATGGACCGCTCTCTTTAACTTACGCCACAGATTTTCAATTATATTCAGGTCTGGGGACTGAGATGGCCATTCCAGAACATTGTACTTGTTCCTCTGCATGAATGCCGTAGTGAATTTTGAGCAGTGTTTAGGGTCGTTGTCTTAATGAAAATAGTCTCTGCGCTCTCCATTCTCCCACAAGAACGCTTACTAAAGCAGGATGCAAACTGCTTACAGGTACAGACTCGCCAGATCCCAGGGTCTAATAGACCAAGTCTCGCATTCGGGGGTGTGGGCTCCCCCGGCGCCTCTCTGGCTCTCAGGTGTAGTCTGGCGTCTGCCTCCTCTGATGCACGTATCCTCCACATAGCTTGAAGGGGGGTATAAAAACGAGAGGTCCTGCCTCTACTCGTGCATTACTATTATTTTAAAATAAATCTTAAAAAGAGATCAGCAGCGAGAAAGACTGGGCAGCAAAATAATACAGTTTATGTGGCATGTATGAGGACTTAGCTCCTGGGTGGCCACCTCTATATCATCCACTACCGCTCTACACGCCGCCGCATAGGTTAAAAAAACGTGCCAGGGAACACATTTAGTGACACCGCTCGGCTCCAGTCAATCGTGTACACGTCACACATGTATGCACATACGTTACACAGAGGCTTCGCCCTATGCGTTTCGCTGGTAACAGCTCATCGGGGGCTTATCCCTGTAGTGACGTGTGTGCTGCCCTTATATTTCCTTATGCCTTCCAGGTCGCCATCCAGGAAGTAACTCCCCCTTCACAGACTACATGGAACTATTGATACTTTGTTTCTATGGCAACCTCCTTCACATCGGTGTAGTACTATAATTCACACTCAACTTGCGTATAAGACAAAGAAAACAATATAGCAACTATAATATTGCCAGCATACATGGTTATTCGAGGATACAGAGAGACCTTAAGAATTATTTAAGAAACCGTTCATATCGATATTGATTCCCTCTGTGTCCAAATCATAAATCCACTTAGTCTTGAGTTGCGACAGTTCAGTTTTTCAATACCACACATTTTTAGTTGACTTAGTTTCCATCTATGGACTTTTAGCCAGAGTAACCTGGTGTACTTTGCAGCACCCCGAAAGATACTTGCGAACTATTTTATATAATCATATGGATTATAGCCCAATTAAGTGGACTGGCATTACTAGCACCAAAGGGTGCCTATTTTGCTTAATCTGTATATGCTGTCAATTACCCCTCACTGTGAGCGCTAAATCTATACTTCTTTAGGGTCGTTGTTTTGCTGAAAGTTCCAGCCCTGGTGCAGCTTCAGTTTTGTCACGGATTCCTGGACATTGGTCTCCAGAATCTGCTGATACTGAGTGGAATCCATGAGTCCCTCAGCTTTGACAAGATTTCCAGTCCCTGCACTGGCCACACAGCCCCACAGCATGATGGAACCAACACCATATTTTACTGTAGGTAGCAGGTGATGTTCTTCGAATGCTGTGTTCTTATTCCTCCACGCATAACGCCCCTTGTTATGCCCAAATAACTCAATTTTCTCATATTCATCAGCTGGTACACCCTCTGGAGGGAGGAATGGCTCTGCCCAGTCCTGGGGAAACACAGAAGTAAAGTATAAAAAGCTCCCACCCTCCCCTAATCCCCAGTTCATTTGTGTTTCCGCCCGGGAACACAGGGGTTTTTTTCTGCTCCCAATTTGTTTTTTTATATGGCTCACCGGAGGGTGAGTTTTTCTATCCCTGGCGGTAGTACCTGTGGAGGAAGAGGGTTCTGTGAGCCGCACCGCCAGAATCCTGGCCTCTTTGGTTTCTGCTGCCGCCATTTACCTCTGAACGCCCACGGTTGGAATTGGGTCGTCAGAGTTTTCTTCCGCCTTCCTCACGCGCAAGAGCCTCTCTGATCTTATTCCTGGTACGGAGGTCACTTCCGCCGACGTCAGAGGAGGCTGACAGGGAGTTACGCTATACGCGTCCTTTTAGGTTGCCGGCTGGGCGTGCGGGCGGCGGCAAGATGGAGAGCTCTAGCGTGGTCGCCCCCGCCGCTGCTGGCCCCGCTACTGCTACGGAGGGCAGGGCTTCCGGTACCAACGCTGCCTCAGCTGTCCCTTCGGCCTCATCAGCCTCATCAGCTGCTGCTTCTCGATCTCAGTCTGATGGTGTGGTGAGTGGGGGATTTCTTCCTCCCTTTATAAGATGATTCCAGTTCTGATGTGCACTAATGTTTGTTTAACTGGAAATGTACTTTGTCTCCTATTCTCTTTCTCTGTCTCTTTTTCTTTTTACAGACAAGAGTGGAGTCTGGGTCTTCTTCTAGTAGTAAACCCAGATCTAAAAAATGTTGTCAGTGTTTAGCAAAACTGTCTTCTAGCTATACTAAATCCTTATGTCAATCATGTATAGATGCAGTGATTTCAGCAGACACTTCTTCAATTTTTAAAAATATAATGAAGTCAGTCAAAAAGGACATGGATGAAACCTTAGGAAAATTTAAGGAATCTTTATTATCCAATCCTGATTTAACTGTTGCAGGTCCCTCATCGACACCTGTGGTTAATCCCCCTACACCCTCGCCCGTTCCTGCTTCAGACACTGTACAGGTTGATTCTCCCCAAATTCCCTTGAACATAGATTTTCTGGGGGAGGAAGGGGAGGAAGAGGAAAGAGAGGGCAGGGAGGATGTTTCTGATTTAGAGGAGGGGGAAAATGCCGTTTCAGAGGAGGAATCGGATAGCGACTCGCGAAGAGCAGCTAGATTTCTCTTTAGTACTGAGGAAACAAATGAATTACTTAAAGCTGTTTATGCCACGGAACAGATCCCTGAAATACAGAGGGAGGTTACGGCACAGGATCAGGTATATTCTGGCCTGGCTCAACAAACTGGCAGAGTTTTTCCCTTCCACAATTCACTTAAGGATATTATTGTGTCGCAGTGGCAGGATCCTGAACGTAAATTGTTCATCCCTAAATCGGCAAAAAGGAAATTCCCTTTTTCCCCTGCAGATATTGATCAATTTACTAAATGTCCAAAATTAGATGCGGCCCTATCCAAACATTCAAAAAAAGCGGATCTGTCTTTTGAGGATACGGGGGTTTTAAGGGATGCTATGGATAAGAAAATTGATTTACTGTTAAAGCCTGGGAATCGGCTTCATTTGCCTTTATTCCTGGTGTCGCTTCTACTTGCATTTCTCGAAATTTACGTGTATGGATGGATAACCTAATTTCCCATGTTAAAACTGGATCTGACCTTAACTCTTATGTTAAATCTCTACCTGTAGTGTTAAAAGCCGTCGCTTTCTTGGCCGATGCAGCAGTAGAAATTGTGCGCATTTCTGCACGTACAACTGCATTGGTCAATTCGGCCCGCAGAGCCCTTTGGCTCAAAACTTGGGATGGAGATTTAACCTCTAAAAATAGGCTGTGTGCAGTTCCTTTTGAGGGTAATCTTTTATTTGGTAAGGAATTAGACAATATACTCTCAAGGTCTGCAGAAAAGGGAAAACAATTCCCTATTAAACATAAAACCTTTCGTTCCACCAAGCCGAATTTATTCAAAAAACCGTCTCAGGAACAGTCCAAACAGCCTTCTCAACAAAGAAGGTGGTCTTCTCCGGCCGGTAGGGGCCGGGGGGGTTTTGCTCTCGCAAAACCGGGCGAGCCTAAGAATAAATGACAATCTGCCTGTGGGGGGGAGACTTCGTTATTTTTGGTCTCACTGGGAAAAAATCAATGCGGATCCCTTTATTCTAAGAATCATAAGAGACGGGTATCGTCCACAATTTTCGGTTACCCCTACCCCCAGAATCTTTGTGAACAAATTTCCGAAAGACCCAGGCAAAGCACAGGGTCTGCTGACAGAAATACAAAAATTAATTTCAAAGGATGTGATAGTACCAGTTCCGAAAACTCAGGAATTCAAGGGTTACTACTCCCATGTTTTTTTGGTGACCAAAACCAACAGGGAATTCAGGTTCATACTGAACCTGAAGTCATTAAACCCCTTTTTAGTTTACAAAAAGTTCAAAATGGAGAACATTTTTTCGGTCAGGGCAGCCCTACAGGGGCAGGAATTTTTTGCCTCAATAGATTTGCAGGACGCATATCTCCACCTTCCAATCGCCAAGTCTTATCAAAAATTTCTAAGGTTTGCGATTCGAATGAGGGATCGGACGTGTCACTACCAATTTCAGGCTCTTCCCTTCGGGATAGCGTCAGCTCCACGCATATTTACCAAGGTTCTGGCGGAGGTAATGAAAGTGATAAGAAATCAGGGAATAAATATTATTCCCTACTTGGACGACCTGCTCATTTTTGCCAAGACAGAACAGGATCTAAGGATACATACAAATTCAGTCATTCAGGTTCTGTCCCAGATGGGATGGATTATAAATTACCCCAAATCAAACCTGGTGCCTTCCCAGTCGATTGTATTTTTGGGGTACGCAATCAATTCTATACACGAGAGTTTTTTTTAACCACAGAAAAGGTGGAAAAACTACAAAATGGTGTCAGACAGCTGCTCTTACTCCAGGAAATTTCGATAAGAGAAGGAATGAGAGTGTTGGGTCTCATGACGGCCTCCATTCCTGCCGTAACTTGGGCACACTTTCACTCCCGAATTCTTCAAAATTGGGTGTTGGAAGTATGGGACAAGAATCAGGAGGCCTTGGACTCTAAGGTTTGCATACCAGCACAGGTGAAGAGAAGTGTTCACTGGTGGTTGCAATCAAACAACCTAACTCAGGGCAGAGTCTGGAGGCAGGAATCCCCTATGAAAATATTCACGGATGCCAGGGCCTGGGGTTGGGGGGCCACGTCAATGGGTCAGCATTGCCAGGGGAGATGGTCCAAAACAGTAGCCAGAAGATCTTCCAACTTCAGGGAACTCGCAGCGGTGAAAGAATCACTAATGATGTTTCAGGACAGGATCCGGTTCAATCATGTCCTGGTCTTTTCAGACAACACGTCTACAGTAGCTTACCTCAACAAACAAGGGGGGACCAGGTCTCCGAGTCTGTCCCTTCTGGCGACGGAAATTTTTTTCTGGGCAGAGGC
Organism: Hyperolius riggenbachi; assembly: GCF_040937935.1. Lineage (NCBI taxonomy): Eukaryota > Metazoa > Chordata > Amphibia > Anura > Hyperoliidae > Hyperolius > Hyperolius riggenbachi. The sequence goes on along the minus strand of NW_027152420.1, from coordinate 171,788 downwards.
CAACCTTCGGTCGTTAGAGGCGATTCACGTAAAAGGGTCGCTCAATCTCGAGGCGGACTTTTTGAGCCGCCACGAGATCGATCATTCCGAATGGGAATTAAATCAGGAGGTCTTTCTGGAGATCACGGAACAACTGGGACTTCCAGAAATCGACCTCTTTGCATCTCCAGCGAATGCCAAGGTTCCTCGGTTTTATTCGCTTCACAGAAATGCGAGTTCTCTGGGGTTGGATGCTCTGTCAATCCCTTGGAGTTTCAAGCTGGGATATGCCTATCCACCTCTAAAATTGATTCCACATGTTCTAGACAAGATTCAAAGGGAAAGGGTAGAGCTAATACTCATAGCTCCTATGTGGCCCAAGAGGAACTGGTTTTCCACTCTGCTACGGTTGTCTGTCCGAACTCCTCTGAATCTTCCGATCAGGCCAGACCTTCTACGTCAGGGTCCGCTTTTCCATCCCAAGCCAGAGTTATTCTGTCTGGCAGCCTGGACCCTGAGAGGGTGATTTTGAGGAATAAGGGAGTCTCTGATAAGACTATTGACACTTTATTAAAGTGTAGAAAACCGGTCACTCAAAAAATTTATAAGAAAGTTTGGAAGACATACACGTCTTGGTGTACGACACATGATCGAGTTCAAAGTAACATTGGGGCTGTTCTTGACTTCTTGCAGGAAGGTCTAGAGATGAATCTAGCCTTAAGTACCTTGAAAGTCCAATGCTCAGCCTTGTCAATTTTGTTGGACAGACCATTAGCACAGGAAAAATTAGTTAAAGATTTTTTCCGGGCAGTTCAAAGATCCACTCCTATTAAACAGAAGGTTATTCCTCAATGGGATTTATCCCTAGTTCTAAACGTTCTAACCAGAGCGCCCTTTGAGCCTCTAGATGACATTGAGCTAAAATTTTTGACGCTAAAAGTAGCTTTTTTGGTCGCCATTACTTCGGCTAGAAGGTTGGGCGATCTTCAGGCCCTTTCGATTAAGGATCCTTTTTTGACTGTTTTTCCAGATAAAATTGTATTACGTCTAGATCCAAATTATTTGCCCAAGGTCTCCTCAGATTTCCACAGATCCCAGAATATAGTCCTTCCTTCTTTCTGTGATAATCCTTCTTGTACAAAAGAACAAGAATTCCATTGCTTAGAGGTCAGGAGGGCCCTTCTATCATATCTAGCCAGGACTAGAGAGTTTAAAAGATCATCACATTTATTTGTATTATTTATGGGGAAGTATAAAGGTCAGCAAGCTTCAAAACAAACTATTGCTAGGTGGTTATGTGAGGCTATTTCTCTCGCTTATAAGACTTCAGACTCCACTCCACCATCCAACATAAAGGCACACTCCACCCGATCAATGTCTACGTCATGGGCAGAGAGTGCAGGCGCTACCGTCCAGCAGATATGTCAAGCGGCAACTTGGGCGAGTTCTTCCACTTTCATCAAACATTATAGAGTGGACGTTCTGTCTCAGCAGGATTTGTCGTTTGGCAGGAAAGTGCTTCAGGCTGTAGTCCCTCCCTAGGTGGGTATTTACTTTGGTATCCCTCCAGAGGGTGTACCAGCTGATGAATATGAGAAAGCACCAGTTAGTCTTACCGGTAATGGTGTTTCTGTTCAGCAGCTGGTACACCGTCTACTACCCAACCCTATTCTGTCGCATTTCCTTGTACCTATGTCTGTTTATTAGTGGGTCACTTGGAGGTGCTTCGCTCCTCCCCTTTTTTCCTGGTGTTCGGGCTTTTTTACTTTATATACACTGGGGATTAGGGGAGGGTGGGAGCTTTTTATACTTTACTTCTGTGTTTCCCCAGGACTGGGCGGAGCCATTCCTCCCTCCAGAGGGTGTACCAGCTGCTGAACAGAAACACCGTTACCGGTAAGACTAACTGGTGCTTTAGTTCACAGCACCTTTAATTCAGTCCACAGCACCTTATTCCAAAATGAAGCTGGCTTGTCCAAATGTGCTTTAGCATACCTCAAGTGGCTCTGTTTGTGCTGTGGGCGGAGAAAAGGCTTCCTCTGCATCACTCTCGCATACAGCAGCTCCTTGTGTAAAGTGTACCGAGTGGTTGAACGATGCACAGTGACTCCAACTGCAGCAAGATGATGATGTAGGTCATTGGTGCTGGTCTGTGGGTTGACTGACTGACTTCTCACCATTTATTGCTTCTGTCTACCAGATTTTTCTTGATTTGCCACTTCGAGCCTTAACTTGAACTGAGCCTGTGGTCTTCCATTTCCTCAATCTGTTCCTAACTGTGGAAACAGCTGAAATCTCTGAGACCACTTTCTGTATGCTTCCCCCAAACCAGTGATCTGTAAACTTTGCTCTCCAGCCGTTGAACTACAAGTCCCACAATACATTGCAGGAGTCTGACAGCCACAGTCATGATTCATAAAGGCAAATGCATTGTGGGACTTGTAGTTCCTTAACAGCTGGAGAGCCAAGTATGCAGATCACTGCCCTAGACCATGACGGTGAACAATCTTTGTTTTCAGGTAATTTGAGAGTTGTTTTGAGACCCCCATGTTGCTAATCTTCAGAGAAAATAAAGAGCAGGGAAATTTACAATTGACCCCCTTAAATACTTTCTCATAATTGGATTCACCTGTGTATGTAGGTCTGGGGTCACTGAGCTTACCGAGCCAATTTGAGTTCCAATAATTTGTTCTAAAGCTTTTGGAATCAATAAAATCACACAAAAATCACATTTATGCAGGTGCCTAATTTCATTTGAACAATTATTGTGCACGTTCTGTAAATCCAGTAAACTTTATTTCAGTTCTCAAATATCACTGCGTGTCTCCTATATTTAACTGACTTTTTTTTTTTAATCATAACTGACGGTTTATACAGGAAAATCATGATGATTAACAAGGTTGCCCAATATAAATAAATACACAACACAACGTTAAAGTAAACTCAGTCCTCAGGTCACAGCAAACGTGTCTGTATAAAGATATACAATGCAAGGCCAATTTTGCTATTGTAAGCATCTAATATAGTAAACTACTTTATCTGGTTCCTTGGAGTTTACTATAAAGAGATTTTTACTGTTTGTTCTTCAAAAACCTCATGACTTGTAATTTACCAATTAGGGTTTCTACTAAATAGGCAATCATTTCATGTTTAATGTCCAGTGGCTAATTGTTTTCTACAGCATATCTCTGGATGACATTTCATTCTTTAAAAAATAATATATATATATATAGATATATAGATATATATATATAGATATATAGATATAGATATATATATATAGATATAGATATAGATATATATTTAGATATAGATATAGATAGATATATAGATAGAGATATAGATATAGATATATATATATATATATATATATATATATATATATATATATATATATATATATATATATATAGAGATATATATATATATATATATATATATATATATATATATATAGATATATATACTTGTATGAATAAAATCTTTTAACTTGTGTGGTTAATAAAAACACACTTTGGGCAGATAAATATCCTAGAAAAGTCATTCCATGTTTGTTTGGGGTTTTATTTTTATTAAAAATATATACTGTGCACATTAAAAAAATTTGTTTCCTGCTGTGTTGTGAAATATCACAAATCCGTCTCTTAGAAGTATAGTAGAAATGTAATTACTGTACAGAGGCGACATGCACAGAATAGCGATGTCTGTCCAAGGAAAGCTTGGAACAGACAGATATACCCTTTGGAATAAATTACAGATTATAATTTTTCTGCCTATCTTAACTCATAGATATGTGCTGCTGGACTGTGGCATACACTGGATTAACACATTCAGCCTAGGGCATCAGAGTTCCACATCTTGAGAAAGGATTCTCTATTAACATCAGCAAATCATCCATAGACTAAGGGTTGGTGTACACCAAGAGCGATTCTGAGCATTTTAAAAAATGCTTGCGCTTTGAAAAGCGCTTGGCTAATGTATTTCAATGGGATGGTGCACACCAGAGTGATTCTCTTCCCCCCCCCCCCCCCCCCCCCAAATGCAAACTCTGGTCCTGCAGCATTTTTGCTGATTTCTGAGGCGAATCGGCCTCAATGTTAAGTATAGGAAAGTGGAAAATCACTCTGAAAAGCGGTAGATCAGCGATTTTCCAAGCATTTTGTTACAGAAGCTGTTCAGTTAGAATCATTTATTTCGCCAAGTAAAATGGAGGCAGGGCTGTATTTGTACTTTTTGCCACCCTAGGCCAACAGTCAACATGTCCCCCCCCCGCAAAATGTTATATAAATACGTATTAACATGTTAGGACATTAGACTATGGCTATGGTAGGATTAGATTGTGAGCCCCTCTGAGGACAGTCAGTGACATGACTATGTACTCTGTAATGTGCTGCGGGAGATGCCAGTGCTATATAAATGCATAATAATAATATGGCAGGACATTAGACTATAACCATGATGGTAGGATTTGATTGTGAGCTCCTCTGAACACAGTGACATGACTATGTACTCTGTAAAGTGCTGCAGACTTTGTTAGCACTATGCTTTTTAATACTATGGTTAACATTAGAATATGCTAGGGATTAGATAGTGAGTTACCTATGGGCATTAAAAGGGAAAAATGGAGAGCGGAAAGGGTAGAGAGATGAAGGAAGACTAGCCAGAGATGGAGGGAAAAGCAAGAGAGAGGGCCAAGATGGGAGAGGAAAAGAGAGAGAGAGAGAGGGAATGAGATGGGGAAGAGAGGGTATAGATTGCCATATCCTCTCTTGGACAAGATATAAGGAAAGTGAAAAGTAGGCCAAATAAAGCGCCTATAAACATCAAGAAAGAGGTGCTTAGTGCTTTCATAAAATTGCATGAACATACATACACATATACTATATAATAAAATGCAAACCATTGTTATAGTAAAGACCACAATATAAAAATATATCCCAACATAATACTGTAATAAAGTAGAGCAGGGGTGCCCACACTTTTTTGGCTCGCGAGCTACTTTAAAATTTGCCAAGTCCAGGAGATCTACCAACATTTAAAGTGTTGCAGACCCCCCCCCCCCCCGTCACGAATAGCCCCCAGGTACAAGTGCCTCCAGTATAGGTAGCTAAGTATAGGTTCCTTCAGCAAAGGTAGCTGGGTACAGGTGCCTTTATCATAGGTAGGTGAGGATAGGTACCTTCAGCATAGGTAGGTGGGGATAGGTCCCTTTAGCATAGGTAGGTGGGGGATAGGTGCCTTTAGCATAGGTAGGTAGGGATAGGTGCCTTTAGCATAGGTAGGTAGGGATAGGTGCCTTTAGCATAGGTAGGTAGGTAGGTAGGGATGGGTCCCTTTAGCATAGGTAGGTGGGGATGGGTCCCTTTAGCATAGGTAGGTGGGGGTGGGTCCCTTTAGCATAGGTAGGTGGGGATGGGTGCCATTAGCATAGGTAGGTGAGGATGGGTCCCTTTAGTATAGGTAGGTGGGGATGGGTCCCTTTAGCATAGGTAGGTAGGTGGGGGTGGGTCCCTTTAGCATAGGTAGGTGGGGATGGGTCCCTTTAGCATAGGTAGGTGGGGATGGGTGCCATTAGCATAGGTAGGTGGGGATGGGTCCCTTTAGCATAGGTAAGTAGGTGGGGGTGGGTCCCTTTAGCATAGGTGGGGGTGGGTCCCTTTAGCGTAGGTGGGGATGGGTCCCTTTAGCATAGGTAGGCAGGTGGGGATGGGTGCCTTTAGCATAGGTAGGTGGGGATGGGTCCCTTTAGCATAGGTAGGTGGGGATGGGTCCCTTTAGCATAGGTAGGTGGGGATGGGTCCCTTTAGCATAGGTAGGTGGGGATGGGTCCCTTTAGCATAGGCAGGTGGGGGATGGGTCCCTTTAGTATAGGCAGGTGGGGGATGGGTCCCTTTGGCATAGGTAGGTGGGGATAGGTGCCTCTAGTGTAGGTAGGATGGGTGCTCAATCACTTACCTCTCTCCAGCGGCGATGTCTGGTCTCCCCTCTCGGACTCGGAGCGCTCCGGTGTAGCGTCAGCTACTGCAGCCCCTCACGTTGTGCAGCCCCGCATGCGCAGTAGGAGCCTGCGTCCTGTGCAGCCACCGTCCAGCGTGTGCGCGTGTGCCCGGCGCCGCCGCCAGCCAGGACGTCGCGTCATGGCCTCTTCAGCCGCTCCTCCTCTCTCTTCCCCGCTTCCTATTGGCCGGCGGCTGGCAGCACAATATGATGGGAAAGCTGCCGGCCACAAATTGTGATGGGACGTGGCCAAGAGGCCGCGATCTACCGGTAGATCGCGATCGACCTATTGGGCACCCCCGTAGTAGAGTCTCTCTCTCGCTCTCTCTCGTGTGTAGCTATTCTATTACAGTATTATGTTTTTGTTTTTTTTTTCACTATTAAATTTTATTAGCAAAACCAAGCTAATATACAGACATTTAGAACAATGCATAAAATATCTAAAAGGGTAAAATACACAAAATAGAGTAAGGCTTAACACTCAAATATACTCATAGTCTATTACAACAAGGCAGAAGGGCAGAGAGGTGCCAGTGGAACATTATGCCATCAAAATTTCAGCTCATATTGGAGCCATGACCGGACTTAGAGTATATCAAAAAGCCTTGTTATGTTGAAAGCGATAAAATAGTATGTGGTATTCTACTTGTCTATGCATATATACATACATATACATATCTCCCATGTGCCATCACGCCAAATAGGGAGTAAGAAGTAGAGAGGGAAGAGGAGAGAAAAGAAAGAGAGGGGGAGAGGTGAGAGACAGTGCCAGGAGAAAGTAGAGAGTCTTTAAGCTATCAGCTCCTTGTATTCATCTGAGTATTGAAACTCTGTCCACACAGACCAGGTAATAGCATATTGGTCTGACCGGTCTGTTGAGAGGAGGATCAATCTTTCCATGATCTCAGTTGTATTAACCTTCTGTAACCATGCTTTAATTGATGGAGGGTTTTGGGACTTCCAGTGTAAAGGGATGAGGGCTCTTGCTGCATTTACCAGGTGTATCGTCAGGGATTTTTTGTAGCTTTTGACTGGGGTAGATGTATCATGCAATAGAAAGAAACTTGGGCTAAAAACCAGGGTCGAGCAAGTGACCTTTTCTGTTAATTTATGGACGGATTTCCAAAAGTTGACCAGGGAAGGGCAGGACCAAAACACATGGAGTATATCTGCATTTCGGTTTCCACATCTCCAGCACAAATCTGAAACAGATGGAAAGATTCTGTGCAGGAGACTGGGGGTCCTGTACCACCTGGTCAGAATCTTGTATCCCGTCTCCTATATTGAGACGTTTAAGGATCCTTTGTGGTTGAAGGTAAGGATATTTTTCCATTGTTCCTTGCTAAAGGTTAGGCCTAGGTCCCTCTCCCACTTCCCTTGGAAGCTCAACCGCTCAGGACAGGATGACATCAGCAAAATTTGGTATATTTGTGAGATCAGATGATCATGTGGGGCTGGGGATAAGATCAAGTTCTCAAAGGGTGTTAAGGCTTTTGACCAATCAAACCTACCTTTTAGGGAATTAATGTATGAGCGAATATGGAAAAACTGCCAAAAAGGTAAGTTTTTTTTTATCTGCCCTAAGGGTTTGCATTTCAGCCATATTTCTCACCTGTCCGTTCACTATGAAATCTAGAACCCTCGGGCAGCTGTCTTTTGGCCATTTCTGTAAGAATGGTATGTCAGCTGCTGATAAAAAATTAGGGTTGTCTAGGAGTGGGGTGAGTTTGCTAGGGAAGGCCGACAACCCGAGTGCTGGAAGATATTTCCGCATGCTTTTAATTGAAGTAGAGAGCAGAGGATTGTACCAGGATTTAACCATCTGGCTCGGGGTGTCGGCCCACCCCAGAGTGAGGGCCGAGCTGTTAGCAGTTTCCTGTTCAATGAGAACCCATTTTTTGGGGGTCTTAGCGTTTGCCCACTCCACTACTCTTGACAGTATGGAAGCGAGATGGTACTTGAACAGATCTGGAGTACTCATTCCCCCTGAGTCTTTAGGGAGAGACAAGGTAGTGCGTCTAATACGGGGTGGTTTGTGGCCCCAGATAAATCTATCAATGTGGGTTTAGAGCGTACGCAGAAAGGAAGCGGGAAGCGTAATTGGTAGACACTGGCTGATGTATAAGAATCGGGGTAATATATTCATCTTGACTGATGCCATCCTGCCGAACCAAGACAGATGAGGCTTCTGGCCCCAGGACAGAAGATCTGCCTTAAGAACCTCTCCAATCCGTGTAAAATTTGCTTCAAATAGTTTGTGGGGGTCATTTGTAATCTCTATCCCCAAATATCTCAATGATTTCTCGGCCCAGAGGAAGGCAAATGAGGAGCGGCATTTTTGAACTGTCCCAGTATCCAAGGATACATTGAGGGCTTGGGATTTGTTAAAATTTATGCGTAAGTTGGATATTGCTCCAAATTCTTCAAATCTCTTGATCAAATGAGGCAGGGAGATAAGCGGGTCTTTAAGATAGAAAAGTAAGTCATCAGCAAAAGCTGCTACAACATGGTAAGTATTACCAATCCACAACCCATTAATTGTCTTATCCTCTCTGATTGCATTCAGGAAGGGCTCGAGGGTGAGTATGTAAATCAGAGGAGAGAGGGGGCACCCCTGTCTAGTGCCGTTGGTAATCGTGAGTGGAGCGGATAGCACCCCATTTGCCTTCACTCTAGCCGAGGGGTTTGAGTACAAAAGTCCAATCCAGCCCTCCATTGCCAATCCGATGTTGAGGCGTGACAGGGTGGCATGAATATAGTCCCATGCCACCCTGTCAAAGACCTTCTCTGCGTCTGTGGACAATATGAAGGTTCCTTTGACTGATTTTTTTAGCATGTGAAATGACATCTATTGTCCTCATGACATTATCTTTAGATTCTCGACCTGGGACAAATCCCGCTTGGTCCAGGTTAATATGTTTAGGAATGTGTGGTAGTAGTCTATTCGCCAAGATCTTTGCTAAGAGCTTGGCGTCTAGATTTAAGAGTGATATCGGGCGATAATTAGAGCAGTTTTGAATGTCTTTACCTTCTTTGGGAATCACGGCAATATGAGCTTCCAGAAATTGTCTGGACGGATGCATACCCGGCGAGAGCGTGTTAAAAGCTGCAACAAAAGCAGGGGCAAGGATGCTACTAAAGGATTTATAGTATTGGGAAGTGAACCCATCCGGCCCAGGTGCCTTCCCTGGTTTGAGGGCTTTAACTGCAGTCAGGAATTCATCAGTTGATAGTGGCGCTTCTAGATCTTCTCTGTCTGAATTTGTTAGTTCTAAAGGCTTGGAGTATTTAGCAAGAAACTCTGAGATTAAGTTTTGCCTTCTGGTTTGTTGGATTGGATCTGGTTCCTTACCGCGTAAGTTATATAGAGAATTGTAGTATAAACGAAACTCTTCGACTATCTCATCAGATCTTACCAGCTTGCGCTGTTGTTTGTTGATCACTGATGGAATTTGGGAGGATATCTGTTGCTTTCTCAAGGCTCTCGCCAGGTATTTTCCTGATTTATTGCCGGATTCGTAAAATATGCGTCTACCATTCATTAACTTTCTCCTAGCTTCGGAGAACAATAGATAGTGGAGTTTAATCCTAGCAGAGTTCAGTTCGTCGAGGGTCTGAACAGCTAGTGACCTTTTGTGCAAGGACTCTAGTCTCGTTACCTCAGATGTTAATTGAAGGATACCCTCCTCCCTTTCCCTTTTTAGCTTTGCGCCTAGTCTAATTAGGTTCCCCCTCACCACAGCCTTATGGGCCTCCCAAACCGTGAGGGCTGACACCTCAGGACCCGAGTTTATAGACAAGTAATCAGAAAGTATATTAGAGATTGTTTCTTTTCTACCGCTATCGGAGAGCAGGTTTGGGTTCAGCCTCCAGCACCAAGTCTTGGATGTTTTGTTGGGGAAGCGGAGATAGAGAAATACTGGAGCATGGTCTGAGATAATTTTTGTGCCAATGGAGGCGTCAGATAGCATTGGTAGGTCTCTCTGAGACAGAAAAAGGTAGTCAATTCTGGTATGTTTATTATGTAAAGGGGAGAAGAAGGTAAAATCTTTCTCCGTTGGATGTGAGATCCGCCACGTGTCCTGAAGAGTCAGCCCCTGTAAGCTGGTCTTGATTGCATTTAAGGCTCTATAGGAGATGGAGGATGAGCCATTAGAGCAGTCTAGAAGGGGGTTGAGTGGGACATTCAAGTCTCCACCCAGGATCAAAATGCCTCCATAGAAGGTTAAAAGTTCTGAAAGCACTGACTTCATAAATGTGGGTTGGTGTTGGTTAGGGGCATATAATGCCACGAAAGTGAACTGTCTTTCTCCAATCATGCCCTTGACAAATAGATATCTACCCTCCGGATCCTGTCTGACATCCTGCATCACGAACGGGATACGTTTGTGAATGAGGATGGAAACTCCTTTAGTTTTGGTGGTAGGAGAGGTGGAGTGGAATGCTATAGGGAAGGCAGCATGACATTTTTTAGGAATATGTTGTGTTCTCAAATGGGTCTCCTGAAGGAGAGCAACATCTACTTTTTCTTTTTTTAGATGGTTAAACACCACCGTCCTTTTTTCAGGTGTGTTGATCCCATTTACGTTAATGGAAGCAAGTTTCAGGTATTCCCACCCTGAGTTGTGGTTTTCGTTGTGTGCTTGCCTTGCCATGTCTGGTAGAGATCTAGGAGTGTCAGACAGGGTCCAGTGGGGGCCGACTGGATATGTTCTGGGAGAGTAGAGACTAAGAAGAATATAGAGAAGAAGAGGAAATATGAGAAGAGAAAAGATCGTCTGGCACATGGGAGGATTTGAGTATTTTACTGGCAGAAATAGTAAAACTAAAAGTTAACCCGCTCAGGAAAACCTTGGGGGGTCGCTCCTGGACTTCAGTGGGAGATCAAGAGGGCAGTGTGCAATCAATACACACTGGGCGGGAGGGTGATACTTGACAGTCTATAAATCGACAAACAGCAATTTAACCATATAACCCGCATAACCCGTCTATTTAAACAAAGAAAGTGGAGGTAATCGTTAGGCCCCGGTAATAGTAATGCAAAGGTACCACAACCTGTACATCCCAGCTGCAGTTGCCACATTAATAGCCGAGTATAATTTCTAAAGTTAGCTAAACATATTACTGAGTTACCGGCAATAAATCTAACAGATACCATATTGAGCAAGTATTAAAGTACAGGTAAGGAACGTCCCACACAGACCTGGGTAAGATGGGGAACTGTGAAAGTGCTGAGTATTAACCAAAAGAGTCATTATCAAAACTTTTTGCAGAGAGCAAACCTAGGTTAATACCTAATACCAACCCAGGTGAGAGATATGTGACTGCAAAGGGATTGTGCAGGGCGAAAGCCCATGCTGGTTTGATACAGTTTAGTCCTCGTCAGATTGGTCCTGACTCTGCTCCCTGGCTTGGGTTTGTTCGGGCCTGGGATCCTCGTCCTGGCCTGCTTTGAATTGTATCATCTCGGAGCTGTAGCTCTGGGCGGTGGTGATAGAATCCAGTCCCGGAATCAGGCAAATGCCCTCCCATGGAGGGATCTTTAGAGTAGGTAGGCCTAGATCTGCACAGAAGTCCCCAAGCTCAGCCGAGTTGCGAAGTAAGAACATCTTGCCATTGGTAAAAACTGACAACGCAAACGGGAATCTCCAGCGATAGGTTAGGCCTTTATCTTTCAAGGCTTTCAGCAGCGGTTGTAGAGAACGCCTTTTTCGACAGAGTGATAGGAGACAGGTCCTGGTATAAATGAATAAGGTGATCGTTAAACAGAATCTCCTCCTGGTTTCTGGAGGCCAGCATAATTTCCTCTTTAAGAGGGAAGGACTCCAGGCAGCAGATAATGTCTCTTGGTTTCTCTGAGTCTATATTACGAGGTTTCAGGGCTCTGTGGGCTCTGACAAAGTTTATCTCAGTTTCAGGAGGCCTTTCAAGCAGGTCATTAAAGATGGCCGACAGTGTTTTTTTAGTGTTCTCTGCCGCCACTGATTCCGGCACTCCTCTCACCCTGATGTTGTTTCTTCTACCCCTGTTATCGAGGTCTTCAAGATGTGTAGAGTGGGCTGCTAGCAGAGTATTATGTGAGACCGCTGTCTGGTGGAGCATGGCGATCTGTACATCTCTTTTAGTGCCCGCGGCTTCTACTGTGCTCATGCGACCCCCTATGGCGGCCACCTCAGCGCGTACTCCTGCAATGGCGGCATGCAGCGAGGTTTTAATATCCTCTGCCATCGCCCATATGTCAGCAAGGGTAGAAGGTCGTTCACCCACCTTTGAGCTGTGAGGAGGAGAGGATTCTGAAGGAGGGGAGGAGGAAGAAGAAGCGGCTTTAGTGTCCTTCTCTTTCCCCGGCGCCATCTTGGCCGGCTGGGTAGCGTGTCTCTGGGTTCTGAAGATCTCCGGAACGGTTCTCCCTTGTTGTGATAGAGGGAGTTTCAGGTCTGTGAGGGTGCTTTGGGAGCTTCTGGTGCCTCTCATATCAGTTGGGGGCCAAAACGAAGCTTAGAGATGCAGGTTTAGACGGGTTCTGCGCGGGAGCTCTGGTTCAGGCAGCCATCTCCTTACGGCGTCAAGCCACGCCCCTCCTATTACAGTATTATGTTGGGATATATTTTATATTGTGGTCTTTACTATAACAATGTTTTGCATTTTATTATTATGTAGTATATGCGTATGTATGTTCATGCAATTTTATGGAAGCACTAAGCGTCTCTTGATGTTTATAGGCACTTTATTTGGCCTGAGGAAGTGGGCTAGATCCCATGACACGTGTTGCCTGTGCTTATTGTCATTAAATATTTCCACTTAAAGTGAGTTGTCTTCTGAGGTAAGCCACCTCAATCCTTTATCATTTTTTGTGTTTTTAGCTCTTTTATACTCCATTGGGTGCCTCTTTACCTCCTTCTGCGTCATACTCCCCTCCATGATCCAGTGAAGGGAGTCCCATACACCAAACCAGAGGTGGAATCCCACCACCTCACGGTTTTAGAGTGCATGAGATTCTTAATAAAGAGAGCGACCACCTCCAGGATTGCTGGCATACCTGAGTGGAGTCAGGTTTAACCACTTAATGACCGCCCACTGCACAGGGGCGGTCGGAAAGTCGATGCCGCAAGGACCAGCTCATGCACAGAGGCGGCGGTCCTTGTACGGGCATGGGCGGAGCGATCGCGTCATCCGTGACGCGATCCTCCGTCGGGGATCGATGGCCAATTAGCAGCGCCGGCGGGCAGGGGAATAAGGAAATCCGCATAATTAAAGTGTATAAAGCACTTTGTTAGGTAAACAAAGTGCTTTATACACGCTTCCTCCTCGCCTCGTGGTCTCATTGTTCCAGAGACCACCAGTGAGGAGGAAGCAGTAGTGAGTATGCACCACACATTTTTTTTCCCCACACAGCCCCCCTGATCTCCCACCCCAGCCTTCAGACCCCCTTCCTGCCCACCCCCCAGAACACTTTGCACCCAATCACCCATCAATCACTCCCTGTCACTATCTGTAAACGCTATTTTTTTATGCCCTAAACTGCCCCCTGCTCCCTCCTGATCATCCCCCCCACCCCTCAGATTCTCCCCAGACCCCCCCCCCCCCCCTGTGTACTGTATGCCTCTATCCCCCCTGTAATAACCCACTGATCACCTGTCGATCACCCCCTGTCACTGCCACCCATCAATCAGCCCCTAACCTGCCCCTTGTGGGCAATCTGATCACCCACCCACACCAATAGATCGCCCGCAGATCCGACGTCAGATCACCTCCCAAGTGCATCGTTTACATCTGTTCTCTACCCTAAACACCCACTAATTACCCATCAATCACCCCCTATCACCACCTGTCACTGTTACCCATCAGATCAGACCATAATCTGCCCCTTGCGGGCACCCAATCACCCGCCTATACGCCCAGATTGCCCTCAGACCCCCCCCCCCCCCTTATCAATTTGCCAGTGCATTATTTACATCTGTTCCTCCCTGTCAATCACCCATCAATCACCCCCTGTCACTGCCACCCATCAATCAGCCCCTAACCTGCCCCTTGCGGGCAATCTGATCACCCACACCAATAGATCGCTCGCAGATCCGACATCAGATCACCTCCCAAGGGCATTGTTTACATCTGTTCTCTACCCTAAACACCCACTAATTACCCATCAATCACCCCCTATCACCACCTGTCACTGTTACCCATCAGATCAGACCCTAATCTGCTCCTAGCGCACTCAATCACCCGCCCACACCCTCAGAACGCCCTCAGATCCCAGCCCTGATCACCTCGCCAGTGCATTGCTTGCATCTATTCCCCCCTCTAATCACACCTTGAGACACCCATCAATCACCTCCTGTCACCCCCCCCCCCCCCCCCCTAGCACTCCTATCCATCAGATCAGGCCCAATACAACCTGTTATCTAAAAGGCCACCCTGCTTATGACCGGTTCCACAAAATTTGCCCCCTCATAGACCACCTGTCATCAAAATTTGCAGATGCTTATACCCCTGAACAGCCATTTTGAGACATTTGGTTTCCAGACTACTCACGGTTTTGGGCCCGTAAAATGCCAGGGCGGTATAGGAACCCCACAAGTTACCCCATTTTAGAAAAAAGACACCCCAAGGTATTCTGTTAGGTGTATGACGAGTTCATAGAAGATTTTATTTTTTTGTCAAAAGTTAGCGGAAATTGATTTTTGTTTTTTTTCACAAAGTGTCATTTTTCACTAACTTGTGACAAAAAATAATATCTTCTATGAATTCGCCATACACCTAACAGAATACCTTGGGGTCTCTTATTTCTAAAATGGGGTCACTTGTGGGGTTCCTATACTGCCCTGGCATTTTAGGGGCCCTAAACCGTGAGGAGTAGTCTAGAAAACAAATGCCTCAAAATGACCTGTGAATAGGACGTGGGGCCCCTTAGCGCACCTAGGCTGCAAAAAAGTGTCACATGTGGTATCGCCGTACTCAGGAGAAGTAGTATGTGTTTTGGGGTGTATTTTTACACATACCCATGCTGGGTGGGAGAAATCTCTCTGTAAAGGGATAATTGTGTGTAAAAAAAAATCAAAAAATTGTCATTTACAGAGATATTTCTCCCACCCAGCATGGGTATATGTAAAAATACACCACAAAACACATTATACTACTTCTCCTGAGTACGGCGGTACCACATGTGTGGCACTTTTTTACACCCTAAGTGCGCTAAGGGGCCCAAAGTCCAATGAGTACCTTTAGGATTTCACAGGTCATTTTGCGACATTTGGTTTCAAGACTACTCCTCACGGTTTAGGGCCCCTAAAATGCCAGGGCAGTATAGGAACCCCACAAATGACCCCATTCTAGAAAGAAGACACCCAAAGGTATTCCGTTAGGAGTATGGTGACTTCATAGAAGATTTTATTTTTTGTCACAAGTTAGCGGAAAATGACACTTTGTGAAAAAAAAACAATTAAAATCAATTTCCGCTAACTTGTGACAAAAAATAAAATATTCTATGAACTCACCATACTGCTAACGGAATACCTTGGGGTGTCTTCTTTCTAAAATGGGGTCATTAGTGGGGTTCCTATACTGCCCTGGCATTTTAGGGGCCCTAAACCGTGAGGAGTCGTCTTGAAACAAAAATGACCTGTGAAATCCTAAAGGTACTCATTGGACTTTGGGCCCCTTAGCGCAGTTAGGGTGCAAAAAAGTGCCACACATGTGGTATCGCCGTACTCAGGAGAAGTAGTATAATGTGTTTTAGGGTGTATTTTTACACATACCCATGCTGAGTGCGAGAAATATCTCTGTAAATGGACAATTGTGTGTAAAAAAAATAATTAAAAAATGGTAATTTACAGAGATATTTCTTCCACCCAGCATGGGTATGTGTAAAAATACACCCCAAAACACATTATACTACTTCTCCTGAGTATGGCAATACCACATGTGTGGCACTTTTTTGCAGCCTAACTGCGCTAAGGGGCCAAAAGTCCAATGAGAACCTTTAAGCTTTACAGGGGTGCTTACAAATTAGCACCCCCCAAAATGCGAGGACAGTAAACACAAATGACCCCATTTTGGAAAGTAGACACTTCAAGGTATTCAGAGAGGGGCATGCTGAGTCTGTGGCAGATTTCATTTATTTTTTTTGTCACAAGTTAGCAGAAATGGAAACTTTTTTTTTCTTGTCACAAACTGTAATTTTCCACTAACTTGTGACAAAAAATAATATCTTTATGAACTTACTATGCCTCTCAGTGAATACTTTTGGATGTCTTCTTTCCAAAATGGGGTCATTTGGGGGGTATTTATACTATCTTGGAATTCTAGCCCCTCATGAAACATGACAGGTGGTCAGAAAAGTCAGAGATATTTCAAAATGGGAAAATTCACTTTTTGCACCATAGTTTGTAAACGCTATAACTTTTACCCAAACCAATAAATATAGGCTGAATGGGGTTTTTTTTTTATCAAAAACATGTTTGTCCACATTTTTTGTGCTGCATGTATATAGAAATTTTACTTTATTTGAAAAATGTCAGCACAAAGTTAAAAAAAATCATTTTTTTGACAAAATTCATGTCTTTTTTGATGAATATAATAAAAGTAAAAATCGCAGCAGCAATCAAATAGCACCAAAAGAAAGCTTTATTATTGACAAGGAGCCAAAATTCATTTAGGTGGTAGGTTGTATGAGCGAGCAATAAACCGTGAAAGCTGCAGTGGTCTGAATGGAAAAAAAAAGGGCCTGGTCCTAAAGGGGGGGGGGGGGTAAAGCCCGCGGTCCTCAAGTGGTTAATACACTCCACCTGCTTAAAGTGGTCCGTTGCCCTGTGTGCAACCCACCTTTGTGAGTGTTTCTTTTTTTCGAACACTCCTACTTATCCCTCTACCTGTGACATACTGTGCAATTTGGGCTTCTGTTGTCTCTGGTTTCTTTTCCCAGTACCGTATACAAGAAGTCATCATTGGACACCGCCCATTCACTCATCATTGTGAGCTACCACTGTTGATCGGAAGCTCTGTCTACCCAGAGCATCCAGTGAGGGTGAAGCTCTGAAAGAGAGGCAAACAGAGCAATATGTCACTGGCATCATGGGGGCGGGTAGACAGGCCAGCGGTCATGCAGTTGCAGGAGAACACAAGCGAAGTGCCACACACAAGTAACTAGAAAACAGCTGATCTGCTGTCAGGTGCAGCACCGCCCGAGCTCAAGCCCGCACTAGGCCACTGCCTACGTGGCCTGCCCACAAATCTGGCCCTGAATGGGGATTGTTCCCGGAATTATTTTTGGCACATACAGGGTTGGCGATGGTACAGCAAAATACACAAAACGGTAATATAAATTACATGGTAAGCTTATACATAATACGTAGAACTTAGTGGAGGGGGTCACTCGAGTGCTATGTGAGCGGAGCTGCCACATTCCCTGCAGTGCTCGACGTCTCTGCAGCTATTCGGATGCTCCAAAGAATGGCCTTGGAGAAAAAAGTAGATGAGAGAGAGAGAGAGAGAGAGAGAGAGTCCCTGGGCATTGCCATAGCTGGCTAGTGGTTATACAACAATATTTCAAAGAGAGTTTGAAGCCTCCAAAAAGAACTGTTTTTACTTTACAGCCCTCTTCAACATTAATGCCCTAGCTGAAACGCCGCATCCCTGCAGCTGAACACTGAATACCCCCGAAATCCCTGGGGCAAATTTCAGGGCTCCTTTCTGGAAGAGGCAGAGCTTTGCGCAGTAGCTCTCCCTCTACTCGCATCAATCTGTGCGGATCTCTGCTTCCTCCCGCCCATCTCAGTCATCTTTCACAGAAGGGTGGGGAGAGGCAGCGATCAGCGCAGATTGACGCGAATGGACGCAGAGCTACAGCACAAAGCTCTGCCTCCCCAGGCAGCAAAATGCACAACCTGGAAAGTCGTGGAAATTTGCCCCGGGATTTTGGGGGTGTTGAGTGTTCAGCGGGGATGCAGCGTTTCAGCTAGGGCATTCATTCTGAAGAGGACTGTAATGTAAAAACAAGATTTTACTTTCTCTAAGTCTAAGCTTTAAAGAGAGTCTGAAGCATCCAATAAAACCTAAGTTAGATTGATTAGAAGTTATTGCCATTAATAACAAATATTCAGTGATAGAAGACTAGTGCATTTCAATGTCGTCAGTACTTTGTTCGATCACAATAGATGGTGTTCTTAATCAGAGCAGTTAGTAGCTCTAGACAACTTAAAGGGTTGATTTATGCATACCTGGGGCTCCCTCCAGCCCCATCCGCTTGGATCGCTCCCATGGTGCCGTCCTCAGCCTTCTGCAGCGCCAGTACCAGGCCGCTGCACTTCCGTCAGTCGGAGCCAGTCTGACGTAAGGGAACTGCGCCCTCTACGTATTTCTCCAGCAGTTGCTGGAGAGATACGCAAAGAGCGCACTTCTGTGTAGACTGGCTCCAACTGACAGAAGTGCAGGGACCCAGTACCGGAGCTGCAGACATTGGAGGATGGCGATGGGATCCAGAGGCTTCCCCTTACCGGAGTGAGTACTCTCCAGAGGAACTTCTTTTAATTACAGAGTCTCTTTAACACTTATGAACTACAATTATTATTGTTAGTATACTCAAAAGTTACACCCTTGCATTGTTAATGTTAGCAAATAGCATACAGGAAGTGGGTCCCACACAACCTAGAATTCACATTTCTAAAACCTTCACCTCAACCTAAAACTACACAAAATATCATATTAATGGAATCCATTTTAACAGGTTGCTTAAAGGAGTTATCAGCCAAAATAGCAAAAATGAGTTTTACTCACCTGGGGCTTTCTCCAGCCCCTTGCAGCCGACTGTCCCACGCCGACTGCTCCGCTCCCCGCCACCATCCCGGTCTCCGCGCTCGGTGTGGAGGCCGACCCCAAGGTCATCCTCACTGCGCCTGTGCGAACCGCCGCTGTCACTCAAGCCCACGTTGTACGCGGCTTACTGTGCAGACACAGTTCTGCGCCTGCGCTGTAAGCCGTGTACAACGTGGGCTTGAGTGACAGCAGCGGTTCATGCAGGTGCAGTGAGGACGACCTCTGAATCGCCTCCGCACCGAGACTGGGACTGCGGCGGGGAGTGGATCGATTGCCGTGGGGCAGTCGCCTGCAAGGGGCTGGAGAAAGCTCCAGGTTAGAACTTCAAGATGTGATCTTCGGTATAAAAAATAGTCCAGTTCAAGTTCATAAAACAAGAAAAATTTAAATAGCTTATACCTGCTGATATCCAATAACCAGGAAGGTTCAAGTTCTTTTCTGTATTCAGATAAAGTTGGAATACAAAATTGTCCATCCAGGTTGTGATTAAATGCCATGAAGTCAGCAGCACAGGCAGTAAAGCACACATGATAAAGCACAAAGTGAAGTTCTCACAGGATGACACAGAAGGAAGGGAAGAGGCAGCTATTGCCATCCACATGACAAGAGCAGACAGATATAGGCCCATATGCAATTCACTTTTTCACCTGAGTTTTCTCCTAGGAGATAATGTTTCATCTTCAATTTAAAATATCTTTCCAGAACTTTTCAACTAAAAGAGTACCAAAAAGTAGTTGAGAAAGTACTATTAAAATTATTTTGCGTATTTTCTTGCTTGCTGGTGGCTTAAAATGCATTTTATTGACAAGTTTAAAATTTTCACTTAGGAGAAAACTCAGGTGAAAAAGTGAATTGCATATGGGCCATAGTGTCATCCTTCTAGGGCTGCAGCAGTCCAATAAATTTGAATCGTACAACTTCCAAAATCTCTAGCAGTTGGAGGACACCAGCAAAGAATCTGCATGTAAATGGCTCTAGAAACAAAGAACAAACTTGTGCAGACAAATTAGTTAAGATATTTAAGCAAGAGGTCAAAGTTCATCAATTAAAAATCCATAAAAAGAAAGTTAAAGGGAACCTGAAGCGAGTAAAATTATTTAAAATAATCACATGACGTAGCTGCAAATTAATATTACATACTAACCTCACCGTCCTTTCCATTCAAAAGCTCACCATTTTCTTCTTACAGTGAATAGTGATCCCTTCCAGTTCTGACAATATTTTGTCAGAACTGAAATATACCAGTTGCTGTCCGTTATATATCAGCAGCTGTCAGTTACAACTGAATGTGCAAGGTAATCAGAGGCGGATCTAGAGGCGTACACATAGGGCTCCTGCTATAGGCACCCCTTGTCACTCACCTCCCAGGGGGGCGCCTGAAGTGAGCACATCAAACTCTCCCTCCCAGCCAGGTCCAAGCACCTCCTGGCTCCTTAGCATCACAGTGAGCACTGTACAGTAGTAGGAGACACTTACAGTGCTGCATCTCATGCTGCTGCTTAGTTATCGCCCGGCAACTTCGGCTCCGTTCGCATCCCCATCCTGATTGGATGCACGGAGCCCTGCTGCTGTTGCTGCCGCTGGGGCTGATGGGGGCTGGAGAGGAGAAGAGAACAAGAGTCTGTGTAGCTGCAGCGGCTGGAGTAATGACACAGACAGCGAGTGAGTGCAGGCACTGGCAGAGACAGAGAAGGATCACATCTGAAAGAAGCCGGTCACTATTCTCACATTCAGAGGGAAAACCTGCAGCAATGGGCTGAATGAGACGATCGGTGTCTCCCTACTGCGAGCAAAGCTGTTAAGCTGACAGTGCTGATAGCTAAAGTATGTGAAGTTCCCAGACAATTTAAATAAGAAGTTTACTTTCCTGTTCAGTGTCCTCTCTCTCTCACACACACACACCATGTGCTCTCCTGTCTCTGCCCTGCTCATTGAAGCATGTTGGTGGTGTGTACATGTCCCTGCTAAATGGGACTAGCGAAGACTAAACTCCCAGTCTGTCCCTCCTGTTTCTCTACCACTGTATCTCCCACCCTTCTTCTCTCTCCTGTGTTTTTTCCTCCTTTTTTTTTTGCCCTCTCTTTTGTGTCCACCCTCTGCCTTTCCCATGTCTCACTCTCCATTTCCTCATGTCACTCTCCCCTCTCTCTGCTTTTCTCTTAAGGGGCCCATACACTGGCCGATTTCAGCCATCGACCGATCGATTGATCGATTCTATCGAATCGATCAGAAATCGATTCTATCAAATTCCCCAATGGATCGATTTGCAGCCAATTTTGATCGATTTGAGCTATCTGACAGAATGGAAGATCTAGGTCGATCTGCTGCTGGCAGCAGATCGATGGCCCATAGAGTTGCATTGGATCTAATGGTCCAATAATGCATTTAGATTGATTTCCGATAGATTTCATTCTGGAATCTATTGGAAATCTGTTCCTAGTGTGTGGCAAACATCAGATAGATTCCTGTCAGATTCGAATTGACAGCCATCTGACAGAAATCTATCTGATGGTCGAATCTGCTGCAAATCTACAAGTGTATGGCCACCTTTGCTCTATCTATTGTTTCTCCCTTAAAAAGGACTTTTAAGTGAAATATATCTGGCTAGTTTATCTTACCTGGGGCTTCTTTCAGCCCCTTGAAGTCCTGTGCCCTCGGTGTCATTCCGCACTGCTCGGATCAGCCACTGTCCCCGTCTGAAAGCTGGCAGAGTCCACCACTTGCAGGCCACGACACATGCCCTGTCTTCACCTCTTTGATCACGCTCCCATGAATGTTCTATGGCTATACAGTAACAATTTTTACTTACTGCGCACGCGCATAATGCTCCCAGCCATGGGAGTGCAATGGAGGAGGCACGCGGCACAGGGTTGCACATACAGCTTTCGGAGGGGCAGAGTGGCTAAATAGAGCAGCACGGAATGAGTGGAGGGACCAGAAGGACTTCAGGGAGCTGGAAAAAGCCCCAGGAAAGTAACTGGCAACACTACATTCTCTTAAACTTTTTCTTAAATTTGGTCCAATTTGAATGATTAACTGTCTGAAAATCGCCCAAAAGCGATTGATCAGGAACACTATGGAATCAATTTCCATGATCGGATTGGATATAGCAGATTTTAATTTCCCATTGATGTTCCCAGCCAATTTTCAGCCATTCATTCAGGAAATTGGACCATTAGTAGCACCTTTAGTTCCATCGCTCCCTCTACCCACCCCCCTCGACATCTTCTGCAGCACTTTAGTATGTAGTCATGTCACTGACTGTCCTCAGAGGAGCTGACAATCGAATACTACTGTAGTCATAGTCTAATGTCCTACCATATTATTACTATTTATTTATACAGCACTGACATGTGCTGCAGCACTTTACAGAGGACATAGTCATGTCACTGGCTGTCTTCAGAGGAGCTCACGATCTAATCCGTACCATAGTCATAGTCTAATGCCTTGGGGAGGGGCGCAAATTTCAGTGTTTGCCTTAGGCGCAATTTTACCCAGATACGCCACTGAAGGTAATGTCGGTGTTTCCCTATGGCTCAAGTGGGTGATATTACAGTTTAAAAGTGTCCTGACCAGGAAGGTGTTATGGGGTAATGGCCATTTTTAAAATGGAGGACGGAGAATTCCATTGATCACAGTGGACATACAGGACGCAGGAGAGGAGAAAGAGATTGAGGAGGAGACTCCACAGGAGGTAGAAATGACCTGTGTATGGTTATTTTGACTTTTTATTTTTAGGTCAGGTTCTCTTTAATTTAGAGGTTTGAAGAGCTTCATGATGTGTGCGCATTTTTAAACTACATTCCACAAAAGTTTTAATATTCCTAGCTAAATCCTGGATAAAAGTCGTCTTTTTTTTCCCCTCTCACTAGCTTCTCTACTTTCTTCCATGTCTCTAAAACACTAATGCTATGGAGTATAACTATTAATATACTCTCAAATAACCTATCCTTGACGCTACTTCTGAATGCGGCACAACAAATTAATGATGATTCTAATCTTGCCCTACCTTTTTAAAATGTAGTACTACTACAAATGAGAAGTTTTAAATCAGGATTATACCATTTATTGGCTAACTAAAAATGAATAAGAATAAACAAGCTTTCGGCCTTGCAGCCTTCGTCGGGCTAAGCTAAGCCCGACGAAGGCTGCAAGGCCGAAAGCTTGTTTATTCTTATTCATTTTTAGTTAGCTAATAAATGGTTTCATCCTGATTTAAAACTTCTTGCTTTTACTGATGGCTAACACGGTACAATACCCTACTGCTACTAGAGGCCTGCAGCGGGTCGGGTACCCATGGCTAACCCAAAATGCGGGTCGGGTTCAGGTACCCGAATTGATTTAAGCTGCGGGTGTGGGTAGGTTTGCGGGTAGCAGGTGCGGGTCACGGGTAGTGAAAGCAAGCATGTAAACCTTCTTTAGCTTTGGTTTGTGTATAAAGATAGGTTTTATTAACTTTACAGCTCAATGTTACTTTGTTACTTTAAATGTGCCTTTTAGAAGAAAATGTAAAAAGGCGGGTCGGGTAGCGGGCCTGTGGGTCGCGGGTCGGGTGCGGGTAGCGGTTCTGCGGGTGCGGGTCGGGTTTCGGGTATCAAATTCACCAGAAAGCGGGTCGCGGGTCAGGTGCGGGTATGAAAATGTGGACATGTGCAGGCCTCTAACTGCTACTACTACAAATGAAAACCTTAAATTTTTCTGCAAACCATAACCGCCAATAATTTTCCTTAAAGGAGTACTATCGCGAATCGTTTCATTTTTAGTCACCTCACAGTAGATACATCAAGTATATAAAAGCCTTACTGTGTCATTTTTTTTTTATTTTCTGACATGGCCTTTTAATTTGCCATAAATCACTGTAGCTTGTGTCCGTCAGTCCCTGAAGTAAAGCTGACGGACTTTTGTAACTGTAAAGCCATAGCAGGGGGAGCCTTGTCAGGCGTTGAGAAAAAAAAAAAAAAGATAAAACAAATTGTTTAGCCCTGCCCTCCCTAACTGCCCAAACTGTATAATAACTCACACGCTGCCCATCTTCCAATCATGAGCCAATTACATGTAAAGGACCCCCGCACACAGACATGTCGCAGGCATTGAGGGAGGCAGCTGTCAGCGCAGAATCTGCTGCGCAATGAGCTGCTCTCCCTCTCCATCCATTTACTGTGTGTCTGCCTGTCAGAAGAAACCAGTGACAGGCTGTGAAATGAGCCGCTCTGGCTTCAAACGCCTCGGCTCTGCCTCTCATGACCCACTTGACTAATTAGCCACTCCCCCTCCATTCATTCGCTGAACAAGTATTTCATTTTCAATGGGTCTAAATATATATATATATATATATATACAGGGCCGGATTTCTGGAAAGGCCAGAAAGGCCACGGCCTAGGGCGATAAAATTAGATAAGATAAGAAGGGCGGCATGACTTGGAGAGAGAAGAGGTCATATGTCAAAGTAAATCAACTCTTCTGGTCCCGCAGCGCAGCCATCCAGCGCCCTGCTCTGCACTAATAGCTGAATTCCAGAGTTTCCCAATCCCTGCATCTCTCTCTCACTTCCTGATGTGTTAAAACAATCAGGATCAATCATAATGGTCATCTGATAATCCATTCCTTTCTTTGTATGACTTACAGATCGATGTGAGAAATACCAGAGATTTACATTACAAAGCAGATAGAACTAAGTTCCGCTGAGTTTTAATGCAGGCATTCCCAAACATCTGTGAGCTCTGCAGTTTCTTCTCCTCTTTTTACAGCTTTGACACTGACCTCAGCAGATGTTAATTTATCTAATCCTAATTTATGACTGTTGTTAAGACTTTTTTTTTCCTAGCTAGCAGTGGTCTCTTCTGTTCCTTAGTTAACTCTTTCCTGACTCATTTTCTGTCCTCCAGCTCCTAAAATCTATGAGACTGCAAGATAATAAATGCTGTTTTCTTCCCTTTCATTGCTAAATTGTCATTTTAAATGACACCTGAGCAGTGGTGCTCATCCAATATTTGGGTATCCGAACTACCCAGATAATCTGAACTTTTTCCACTATCCGAACCTTGAATAGCAATTCGGATATTTTTTAAAATCTGAATAGCACTGTCCGAGCAAACTCGGATTTCCCATCTGAGAGAGAAAGGGATTTTAAGTCCCCACATCATTAAAAAAACATGTTACATGCCTCATTTACCCTAAAAAACATTTTAAAGGCAATTTAAATAAGCCTTCTTCAGACTTTGTTCCCGTATACTGCCAATATGTTAGAGCACACCACCATATGTACATTCAGCATTCAAAAGAGATGCATAGATTTTTCAGCAAATATAAATAAATGTCAATCAGATGCTTTAAAGTGAAGCTGAACTCATTGCACAGGACAGAAGGAAAACAGAGAACTGTACCCTGTATGTATTTAGAGAGCCTGTCTAATTCCCCCTTCTCTGTGTCACAAATTGTAATTTAATCTCTACACCGTGTCATCTGACTGCCAAAACAGCTAAGCTCATTTGAAAGCACAGGATGTTAAAAATATGTCTGCTTCCATAAAAGCAGGAAGTAGACACACTGCAGATTTATTGCAGGATTTGTATCAGCTGTAACAAAGAAATGTTTTTATTTAAAGGTTATGTTGTTGCGTATCTTTTAGAGCAGAGAAGAAGTTCTGAGTTCAGGTCCACTCTAATTACAACAGAACATCCAAAGTGGGTCCTGACAGGATGTTTGCTACTTACCTGTTCTCTGTTTTGGATGGGCTTCTCTCCATTGCACTGCCCTACCACCTGTTTGTTTCTCCGACTGCAGCCAGTCTCACAGAGGACAAATAAGCAGCGCATGCTCTGGTCACTCGCGCTCCCTGTCACCTGTTTGTGGCTCCGACTGCAGCCAGTCGCACAGAGGACAAAGAAGCAGCGCATGCTCTGGCCACTCGCACTCCCTGTAATTTCTCGCTCCTGCCCAGATGTGCACAGCAACCGAGGCCGGTACAGTGTTATGTATTCTTGACAAGTACCGGTCATACATCAGCGTCATTTCTCAAGTATGCATGTCCTGAACACTATCGGCTGCTGTGCACATTCAGGCAGGAGCGCAAATTACAGGAATTATTTGTTGAATGGGGGGCAGAGCAGCACAACTGAAATGAGCCCATTGAAACCAATGATCGCTAGTCAGTGTTGGACAATTTTTTTTTGGGGGGGGGGGGGGGGGCGCTTGGTGACTGCAGGACTAGGGCACTGGAAAGTACAAATCCGGCCCTGTATATATACATACACCAGGTAGTAGCATAGCGAGCGCTACGAACTTATGCCTGCTAATTGGCAATGGCACTCATTCTGCCCTGAGCCCTTGCGGGCTCGTAGCGCTCGCTATGCTACTCTAATAAGGCATGTTAACATTGATAAGGTGTGATATTTGAGTTATCACAGTTTAGTGAATCAAGCCCTATCAACGCTTTGAGCTTATTTTAAGTGCTGGCGGTTTTAAAATGCGCTTTAAAAATGCTAGTGCAATGATTGTCAATGTGAGTGTTCTCACATGAGCATCGAGCTTTCTTACCAATCGTAAATGCGGGTCCTGCACCATTTCCTGAGCCTTTGCACTTCAATGCAAGGTATAGGAAAATCGATAAGCGCTTGGAAAATCGCTTGACTTTTGTGATCACGTTTCTTCACAAAGTACATTACTGATATTCAGTTCCAGGTCAAAAAGTTCACTTCCTAAATGTCTGCAGGAAGAAGAGATCAAATCACCGAATAAAAGCGCTTACAAAAGCACTTATAAAAATTGCAAATTGCTTACAAAGTGCAGGGGAAATAACTTTAAAAAGTGCTCACAAAAGCGCCTAGCGCTTGCGATATCGCAAGCGATTTATAATATGAATTAGGCCTAATACTTATAGCCATAGAACCTGAACAAGCATGCAGTAGATCATGTGTTTCTGACATTATTGTCAGATCTGACAAGATTAGCTTCATGCTTGTTTCTGGTGTTATTCAGACACTACTGCAGCCAAATAGATCAGGGCTGTCGGGCTACTGGTATTGTTTAACAGGAAATAAATATGGCAGCCTCCATATCCCTTTCATTACAGTTGTCCTTTAAATAACTCTGTGTTTGACTTCCTGGCTGGGGGCCTGGAAGCTTTTGAGGGTTGGCTGTTACTTTGGGATTCTGTGATCGAAATGTGTGCCTTATGATGCATTTCGATATGACATATTCGATATGACATACCAAACGCATCACAAAGAGAGAAACCCTGTGTGTGTAATTCCTCATCTTAGTAGCTAAGCATTGCTGCAGACTAGAGCTTGTATTTTACAGTCAGGACATTTTGAATCAGGATAATACCATTTATTGGCTCATTTAAAAAATTGAAAACAGTAAGCTCTCAGCTCGTAAGGCTTTCTCAGACTCTATTCCTATTGAGTAACAATGTTAGACCATTAAGGCTGGTTTCACAGTGGGACATTAAAGTCCCACGTTACAGCAGCCAGTAACGCAGCCTAACTCACAGCACTGTAAAATCAATGTGCTGTTCACAGTGCACACGTTGCGTTAGGGTATAACGCTGCACGTTAAATGAAAGTGCAGCATGCTGTAAGTTATACCCCTATATAGCTGCGTAGACTGCTTGCACATGCTCAGTGACTAGCCACATGGCTAATTAATATTCACTGCACTGTGGTGACTGGTGGTGGGACTCCTAGTGTTGTCCGGATCATGAACGAATCGTTCATTTGATCTGGATTTTTTTGTGAGTCGAATCATCCGGATCATCACAATGAAAGATTCGGTTCACAGTGGATGTCTGTCTGGAAGAAACAGGAACATACAGAATGTACAGTGCAGGGAAAGTCCTGTCCTGCTAGTCATTTCACCCCCAGTCTGCTTCCCTAATAAAATGATTCAAATGATTCGGTTCAAAGATCCGGATCTTTTCAATGATCCAATTCGAATGATCCGAATCCTTAAAAAGATCCGGACTTCCCATCACTATCCTGGAGCGGCTGCTTTGAGAGCCGCATAACGCGGCTCAATCTGACGTACAACTTCAACACCACCACGCATTGCGTTAGGGGCACGTTATGCGACCTTAACGTCTCCTTAAAACTCAACATCTTGGTGTGAAAGTAGCCTTAGTTAGAAGGCGGTAGAGATTTTTTTTTTGCAAATGTGTCATCCGTATACATTAATTACAAGGGCTCTTGCAAGCAATGTGACGTATTTATGGCAAATAGATAAGACCCTTGGATTACTTAATGCCTACATAGACTGGAGAGTTTTTTTTACAGACCCTATCCTGTTCAGTGTAAGCTCATGGAGCCTGGAAACTGGTTAACTGTGTGTTATTGAGCAGGGAGGCACAGTGATTTCCGGGGGGTGGGGCGAAGGGGCCCAGCCTCCCCAAGTGTAGCACCGCCACTGTCAAGCCGTCTGCGCCTGCACAGTAGCAAGGACCTGATTGGGCCATTTTTCTTTCTGCTGAAGCCCAAGCAAGTTCCTTTAGGGTCCTGGTGGCTTAACAGCTTAGTGGAAGAAGATGGGGAATCCAGAGGCCTCCCCTTTCCAAGGCAATTATCTAAGTATCTGGCACATCCCCCCCCCCCCCCCCCCCACACACACACACACAGTTTTACTTTAGGCTGTGTTCCAACTTGAGCTGAGGATGGACATTTTTTTTTTGTCCGTTCTCAGCAAATTGCTAAACTGACAGTGAATGCATCTATTTTATAAATAGTAGCCATTTACACTTTTCACTCTGGAGCGGATCCATGGGATCTGTAACGGTAAGCGGGACTCACTTCTGTGCAGCCCCCCGATAATTCCAGGCAGGCAGATGCGTTCCCCCATACAGTGTTGCCAACTTATCCTTTTAAGTATGGACACATACAGTGGGATGCAAAAGTATGGGCAACCTTGTTAATTGTCCTGATTTTCTTGTATAAATTGTTGGTTGCCACAATAAAAAATGTCAGTTACCGTAAATATATAATATAGGAGACACACACAGTGATATTTGAGAAGTGAAATGAAGTTTATTGGATTTACAGAAAGTGTGCAACAATTGTTTAAACAAAATTAGGCAGATGTATTTGGGCACCACAAAAAATAAATTAAATCAATATTTAATAAATCCTCCTTTTGCAGAAATTACAGACTCTAAACACTTCCTGTAGGTTTCAATGAGGGTCTGGATTCTGGTTGAAGGTGTTTTGGACCATTCCTCTTTACAAAACATCTCTGGTTCATTCAGGTTTGATGGCTTCCAAGCAGGGATGGTCGTAGTCAGCCAACTTCGCTACGCTGGAACTACGTGTAGTTTTACGCAATTACGCTTCGCCAAAGTACGGCTTCGAAATAAAATATTCGCTTTGTATGCATTTCGTAGACTACGTGTTAAAATATGAAATTACGCGTAGTCCGACTCCGAGCTGAGCTCGGGCTGTGCCGCGCAGGAGGATTTCTCAGGCCCTGCTGGGCCGATTTGCTCACTTTTTTTGCAACACGCAGCTAGCACTTTTCTAGCTGCGTGTGCATTCCGATCGCCGCCGCTCCACGCTCGATCGCCGCGCCGCCCCCCCCCCCCCAGACCCCGTGCGCTGCCTGGCCAATTAGTGCCAGGCAGCGCTGAGGGGTGGATCGGGACTCCCTTAGACGTCCCCTGACATCGGTGACGTTATCCCGCCCCGTCGCCATGGGGGAAGCCCTTCAGGAACGGGATTTCCTGATCAAAGCGGGCGGGGGGATGCCGCTGTACAGCGGCTATCATGTAGCGAGCCCTAGGCTCACTACATTATTTAAAAAAAAAATGTAAAAAATAGTGCTGCGCTGCCCCCTGGCGGTTTCTAATAGACCGCAAGGAGGGTTAATTCCTCTTTAAATGCTTATACCGGGAACTCTTCTATGCGTACATTCCCCTTTCCAATGCATAAATTGGTAAGCATACAACCACACGCGGAAAATTATAATAATTAATAATAATTATAATAATTCCTTTTTTTGGATAGCGCTTTTCTCCTGTCGGACTCAAAGCACTTATGAGGCAGCCACTAGAGCGCACTCAGTAGGCGGCAGCAGTGTTAGGGAGTTTCGCCCAAAGAACTCCTTATTCCTTTTTTTCTTTCTTTGTCTAAATGAGTTAAAGATCAGGTATGCAAGTGACAGTTTCTGTTTGGGATGGGATGGGTCAGACTATAGAATAACCTGCACTGACAATGAATTACAGCCATAAAACATGTTTTTTTTCTGGCAGAAAATGTCTTCTTAGAGTAGAAAAGAGATAAAACAAAATGGCCAATAGTTCATGGATTTTTGTTTTGGCATACTTCAAAGCATATGTCATTCCTTTTTTTCTTTCTTTGTCTAAATGAGTTAAAGATCAGGTATGCAAGTGACAGTTTCTGTTTGGGATGGGATGGGTCAGACTATAGAATAACCTGCACTGACAATGAATTACAGCCATAAAACATGTTTTTTTTCTGGCAGAAAATGTCTTCTTAGAGTAGAAAAGAGATAAAACAAAATGGCCAATAGTTCATGGATTTTTGTTTTGGCATACTTCAAAGCATATGTCATTGAGCAGTGACAATGAAACAGTAAAAATAAAAAATAGATTACACAACAAAAAAGACAATATATACAACTATTTATCTAATCAGTTTATTTTCACCTGTTTTTTATTGGCAAAAACAGGTTTACTTTACGCAAAGACTACGCCAACTGATCCATCCGTTTCCATGGTAATCGACTTTCAGAAAAGTACATTGCTGGTTGTCACAGAGACGCGTTGGCGTCTGCCTTTCCTGTATTGATTCGAAAGAAAGCGACGTCACGATCCACTCCCGTCATGCATTGCGAGAATAAACTCTGAAAGGAGGAGGGTACAAGGGGGCTATTTCGGGGCCGCCATATTGTCACCAAGAGAGAGCCAAACACGGGGACACCGGGTACCAGGCAAGTGAGAAACCGAACAAGACAGGGCAAGGTTTAGTGGAGTCGTCGTAGCTTACATGCACCCGCTCCACCTACTTTGATTGTAGAACAAGCACGGACACGCCTACCGTCGGCCTGCAGTACATCCGACTCGATACAAAATGATGGCTCTCATCTGTTGTTTTTTTTTTTAATTTTTTTATTATTGGTCCGTATTTGTCGTATACCCGGAATCAGCGGGTGTACCGCGGCACTGTACGGCTGGAGTCTGATATGCCTCCAGTTGGAAGCCAGCAGCATCCGGTTTTTGTGCTGTGTTTAGCGATCTGTTCAAAACCCGGTATGTGGACGGGTGATTTTTGTGTGTTGTGGGCTGGAAGGCAGAGCAGAAATTATATACGCTTTGTCCATATTTTGGGCCAAAGCATATTGGTCGTGTAATAGTTTTTGTTTACATTGTGATACTTAGGTGTATTTTATATATTTTGGGTTTTAGTTGTGGTCAAAAACTATTCTTGGTCTAGGTTCACATCTGTGTTTTTTAACGGAACCTGCCGTACGGATCTGGCCATCTGGATCTGGTGAAAAGTGTTTTAGAGCCAGTGTGTTGTAAAACGTCCGTTTTCCATTAGTGCCTATTGCGCTGCAAAACTTTCTGTTTACGTTCCGCTGAGCGAAACGGTCCGGGAAATTAGGTCCTGCAGAATTTTTTTTTTTTTTTGTCTGTTCAGTGGAACAGACAACGGAATTGGTTCCGTTGGCCAAAGCTAATGTGAACCGTGCCTTAAATATATATGGACGCGCCTTTCTTAACTAGATGGACGTTCGTGCAGGTGCCCCAACATCCTGTATGATATAACCTAACTGTCCCTGCTGCGTCATCCACTTTACCTGTCTGTCCGTCTGCTGCTTTTTTTGTACTGCACATGTGCGCAGTACAGACAGCCGTTGGGACGGGAGGTCGGACCAGGGGCGGCCGTATGCACGTGGCGGGCGTGCGGCGTCGGGCACATGCACGCACTAACTGGCGGCGGTAATTTCACTACCTAGAGCCTGTTTTTAAACGGGCTTAGGTAGACTAGTTTCAGCATATTACCGGTCCGGCTACACATTCTGTGATTCTACAATCTTAGTTAAAAATGGCTAATATTTATACTTATGGATTGTTTACCTTGTTCTATTTTAATTCGATTCTGTGTGTTGTGTTTGCATATCTAGAAAAATAGGAATGCTGCGGTGATGTAAAATTGCATCACAGCCCACTGCTGCAATGTGACCCATACAGTGTAGCAGGGCTGTGGAGTCGGTCCGAAAATCCTCCGACTCCTCAGTTTAGGATTACTCCGACTCCTCTAATTTGCATATTACAATTTTGTTGATTAAAAGTATGTAACATGAAATTCGTCTCTTAACTGCCAATGCTTAGGAATTTTACAAGACAACTGAATTGAGAAGAATATGTAGACTACTATATTTATTCCCTTTAGACTAAAACTAGTCCTTGGTAAGAGTACTTGTATAAGGTACAAACCGGAACAAAGAACATCTATCAGGACCTAGGCAATGTAAGTGTGAGTGCATGTAAGAATGATGTGCAGGTACTCTGCAGGGGAATGAGGAGATTCTTCCTCTATTGCACAATCTGAACCAGGTTTATGGGTGATAAACACCTTCCCTGCAGCTCTGTGAGGAGTGCATATGTAGAGTATAGTACTACTGTGTAACAAAGTAAACCTGAGACAGATGAAATTAAAGTTTTATACATACCTGGGGCTTCCTCCAGCCCCCTTCAGGATAATCAGTCCCTTGTTGTCCTCCTCCACCACCCGGATCTTCTGCTATGAGTCCAGGTACTTGAGCCAGTCGGGCGTAGTGCGCATGCACACACTCCGCCGCCAGGAGCATACTACACCTGTGCAGTTGCAGAATGTTCCTGGCTGTAGGAGCGGCACACGGCTGGACTGCGTTGACTGGCTGAATTACCAGGACTCGGAGCAGAAGATCCAGGTGGTGGAGGACAGCGAAGGACTGATTGGCCTGAAGGGGGCTGAAAGAAGCCCCAGGTATGTATAAAACTTTACTTTTCATCCGTCTCAGGTACCCTTTAATTTGTAGTCACCAAACCAAATTTATACACATATAACATAACATAACATATCAAATTATTTGATTTCATGAGCATTTGATTTATAAGTGCATACATTTGCATAAATCCGCATCAATGCAGAATTATTTCCATCTCATTGACCATCTCTATTAGTGACACAGCTACACATCAGGCTTTATTCTTACAGCATCGATGTTATTTAGTATATATAAGAGATTCCTGTGTACATATCATATATACAGTCGCAATCAGATATGTATATCTGACCTTAAAAATACAGGGACTGCTTTATTGAAGCAGCACAAGTAACTAATTTTGATTGGTTTATTTCATTTTTGTGGACTGAGCACAGCTATTTCTGTATATATACATTATTTTTAATGGCTATTATCTGAGAAATAGAACATTTTATCATATTTTCTATTTTAATTACAGTTACAAATTCATTAGGAGTCGGAGTAGGTGCATTTTTTTCCGACTCCGACTCCAGGCACCCACAATTGCTCCGACTCCACGACTCCAACTCCACAGCCCTGCAGTGTAGTATAGAGAACATAGACTTTTATTATTATTATTAATAATTAGATTTATATAGCGCCAACATATTACGCAGCGCTGTACAATAAATAGGATTACAGACAATGACAGAACAATACAGGTGATATATACAATACAATAACATTTCTATAGCGCTTTTCTCCCATTGGACTCAAAGCGCTCAGGCTCTCTCAGGTTCAGTAATTGGTAGTAGGATGGTAGTAAACAACAAAAGTTATATTTCTGCAAATACCAAACTGAACAGGTGGGTTTTCAGTCTGGATTTAAACACGTCCAGGGATGGAGCTGTCCTGATCTGTTGAGGTATGGAGTTCAAAAACGTAGGGGCAGCATGACAGAAGGCTCTGGGACCAAAAGTTTTCAAGTGGACTAGATGGACTAGTCAAGTATGACTAGATAATTAGAACCTGTGGATCTGAGAATGCGGGTATTGCTACGCAGCTACAACATATCTTTCATGTATCCAGGGCCCAGATTATTCAGGGATTTAAATGTCAGTAGGCCGACCTTGAATAGGACCCTCCATTCTATAGGTAGCCAGTGAAGGGAGTGCAGGACTGGCGTTTTGTGGCAGTGACAGGGTTGGTTGGTTAGCAGTCTGGCAGCAGTATTCTGTATCAGCTGTAGGCGGTATAAGACCTTTTTTGGAAGGCCAGTGTAGAGAGCATTGCAGTAGTCCAGTCGGGAGGTAATGAAGGCACGAACTAAAGTTGGTAGATCTTCTGGGGGGATGGGGTGCATGATTTTTGCGATGTTCTTAAGGTGAAAATAGAATGATTTCACCACAGCAGAGATGTGAGTTCTGAAGTTTAAATCCCCATCAATTATAACTCCCAGGCTACGCACAAGATCAGAGCTGCGTAGATCCGTGCCTCCTATACCCAGTGGTGAAGACTGCAAGTTAAGTTGTTTTGTTGTCATGCGCTGCCCTCCGATCAGAAGGACTTCAGTTTTGTTTTAGACAATAGATACAATACAGGTAATAGCAATAAGATACACAACACAATGCAGATAGTAGTACAATGCCATATCATAAACTGGAGTGGTAGTGGTAAAAATTACAAGTTCCAAATTCTGGGTAACGCGCATCCGATGTGGCATCTGGCATTGCATAAAAATGTGTTTCATGTATCACAATCAGAAATTGTAGTACAACATTCAGTGTTTGTGTCCAAAATTTTCAAGAAACACATACTACATTAGCAGCAGTTCCCCTTAGTAAACCGGTGGCCTTCTAGAATACACAACCTGACTACCGGTTCACATATCTGCTTCTTCCTAGGCCAAAAGCAGTCAATTTAAACTATCAACTATAGACTTGTGGGAGTCAGTAGTTGAACGGAAAGAGTTTAATACAGCACTGCATTGAGTCAGAATCCTGTGATGATTGTTTCACAGTTATGATCAAGCATCTGGACCATTTATTTATTTTTTATTTTATTTTTTTTAGTCTCGATGAACAGCAGTATATTTACAGTAGAGTCTGTTATCCGGTATCATTGGGGGTTGGCTGATGTGTGCTTTCTGGTTGCATGAGACTCAATGTTAAAAATAGGCTTAGCTAATACAGTACTATATGCCACTCTGTATACATGCCATGAAATGTTATAATACACGAATTGAATGTTTATTAGCCTCGAGTGACCTAAGGAACCCAGTCTTTAGAGTACCCGAGGTGGATATAGATTATAGGACACAGAGGCATGTTCTCTGCCTAATGACATGGCTGTGTGTCCTTCTGGTGCTGCTGCCAGTCCCCCCGAGCTCTGCTGTACCCCCAAAAACTATAGACAAACTGATTGTCGGTAGCCTCCTCTTTATCTCCGGCTGTCAATCACTTCACTCCCCCCACATCACTCCCCTGCCTCCACCAATGTGCTCCCAAGCATCTGTCACCTCACTCCCCGCCTACTCCAATCAGCAGCTAAGTCGTGACCCAGGAAGTACTTCCGGGTCGTGGCCATCTTGTATTCGTCTGCCAGTGGACTTCTCAGCTGCAAACATACTAGGAGCAAACAGTTTGTGTCAGTTTGCTAATGTTTACTAAAAGTATCT
This sequence comes from Hyperolius riggenbachi, assembly GCF_040937935.1. Classification (NCBI taxonomy): domain Eukaryota; kingdom Metazoa; phylum Chordata; class Amphibia; order Anura; family Hyperoliidae; genus Hyperolius; species Hyperolius riggenbachi. The sequence continues at coordinate 136,369 of NW_027152420.1, read as the reverse complement.
GATAAACGGCACCACAGAGAGCGGTGTGGAGCAGCAGAGATGCATTCGGGAGGTGGAGTGGAGCAGGTAGTGTGTGTGTATATATGTATGTATGTATATATACACATACACACAGTGCTGCCAATAATTATTCATATTCCGGGTAAATTTTGACTTAAAGAGGAACTCCAGCCTAAACAAACATACTGTCATTAAGTTACATTAGTTATGTTAATTAAAATAGATAGGTAATATAATCTCTTACCCACACTGTTTTAAAAGAACAGGCAAATGTTTGATTTCATGATGGCAGCCATTTTTTTGGTTGAAAGGAGGTGAACAGGGAGCATGAGACACAGTTCCAACTGTCCTGTGTCCTGAGCACCTCTCCCAGTTGCTAGGCAACGTGAATAACAACATAGGAAATCCCATCCTGCTCTGCACAGCATCAGGGAAAAAAAGCCCGGGCTTTTTTCCTTTGATGGGTGGAGCTTAGCTAAAAATGATGCTTTGGTAAGAAAAACAGAGTTCTGATGCTGTAAAACTGTTAAAGAAACACCAAGCCTTTTCAGTTCTGCTGAGTAGATTTAGTCCGGAGGTTCACTTTAAAGTTTCTTTTATTCAACCAGCAAGTCCATATTTTGACGGGAAATGACATAGGTGTCTCCCAAAAGATAAGACAATGTACAAGAGGCATTATTGGGGGGAGGGGGGGGGACGCTTCTTAGCTTTTGAATGAAAACAGAGGCGCCAGCAGGATAAAAAATGCCAATTAAAACCAAATAAAATAAAATGTGGGCGGCACTGGTGGATATGCCTCCCCTACAGAAATCAGTCAACCACTGTAGATGGTCAAAATGTAAATTTTTATTCAATTTCAAGCTCCCAAGAAAAACAATCTGCAACGCGTTTCACGGGACACAAGCCCGCTTCATCAGGCAAAACACATAAAAAGCAGGAGCAACTGAAAACAAAAGGAAATATAAAAAATAATAAAAACAGGGAAAAATGCATACAACAAGTGCAAAAAACAATGTGCAAAAAGCAATGACCCATCATGATCCAACATAGGACCACTAAGTTCAAGTTAACAACACAATCCGACCGTATCATATTAGCTTCTAAGTAACCAAAGACACATATAAATAAAAAACGAATATAGCTGGTCAATTCTTTAACAATTATCGCTGGTATACTTTCTTTCATGTTATCAAATGAGTAATACTTCACATTTAATCCATCACTAAAATCGTTGGCAAATAGAGAAAATATTGTTTGGGCTAGGTTTATTACAAAGGCCAATTGTATATCCATATGCATGTACACATCCATATATATATACACACATACACATATACACATATATATATACACACATACACATGTGTGTGTATGTGTGTATGTGTGTATATATATATATGGATGTGTACATGCATATGGATATACAATTGGCCTTTGTAATAAACCTAGCCCAAACAATATTTTCTCTATTTGCCAACGATTTTAGTGATGGATTAAATGTGAAGTATTACTCATTTGATAACATGAAAGAAAGTATACCAGCGATAATTGTTAAAGAATTGACCAGCTATATTCGTTTTTTATTTATATGTGTCTTTGGTTACTTAGAAGCTAATATGATACGGTCGGATTGTGTTGTTAACTTGAACTTAGTGGTCCTATGTTGGATCATGATGGGTCATTGCTTTTTGCACATTGTTTTTTGCACTTGTTGTATGCATTTTTCCCTGTTTTTATTATTTTTTATATTTCCTTTTGTTTTCAGTTGCTCCTGCTTTTTATGTGTTTTGCCTGATGAAGCGGGCTTGTGTCCCGTGAAACGCGTTGCAGATTGTTTTTCTTGGGAGCTTGAAATTGAATAAAAATTTACATTTTGACCATCTACAGTGGTTGACTGATTTCTGTAGGGGAGGCATATCCACCAGTGCCGCCCACATTTTATTTTATTTGGTTTTAATTGGCATTTTTTATCCTGCTGGCGCCTCTGTTTTCATTCATTACGTGATCATCCACCTGGTGGATAGGTGTGTACACCTTTTTCTTCTATACAGAGAGCGACTTTTTAGCCTGAGCGGGGACAGGCCTAATCTCCCCGACTGTGCTATAAGTGGTTGCCTGAACGCGGCAACCCACACTTGTGAGTATATCTCTACTCTTTTACTTTGACACCAACTGTTTATACTATATTACACTATCGGGGGCTCTCGATTGTTCTTTTCTTCTCTCCCCGCTTCTTAGCTTTTATTTACATTTGAGCAAAAAGGGTCCAGTCCAAAATTATTCATACCCTTCACAAACTGTCACAGTCTGGAAAAATACAAAGTTCTATACCAGGGGTCTACAAATGTTTTTGGGTGAGGGCCGGTACAATATACTTCAGGCTGCTGGGGGGCCGGAGTATACATAAGCTGATGTAGAGGTCTTTGCGGGCCAGACAGTGAAGCATACCCAGGTGACAACCTGCAGTCCAATTGGACAGCAGTGTCACCTGATGCAAAATTTGATTGGAAACCAGCAAAATTACTGCTTTCTGGCTTCCATGTGGATGGTTGATGCCAGCACTGCTATTCCATATGCGGACCACCAATATTTAACAATAGAGCTGACCTCATCTATAAGTAATACATTTACTGTGTGGAGGGCCGGTAAAAAAGCCTCTGGGCCACATTCGGCCTGCGGGCCTAATGGTGGCCAGACATGGTACAATTTTTTTTCATATAATCTTACCATTTCTATGTAATATAAGGGAACTGCCTACATTATCCTTTCAGTATATTCACTTAATTTACCCATATACTACATAGAAATGGTACAATTGTATGAAAAAATTGTACCATGTATGGCCACCATTAGTTTGAGGACCACTGTTCTATACCTTTCCAAATAGTCAAAGCTGTTCTAGAGCATCCAAATTACCCTGATTAATTAGGAACAGCTTTTTTCATCATCTCAACAGGTGAAAAACAGTAGCTCTCTGCAGTTGGTTTGTGGACAGTCATGGCTAAGACAAAGGATCTTAGTGAGGACCTGCGGCTGCGCATTGTGGCTGCTTACAAGTCAGGAAAGGGCTACAAGGCCATTTCTAAATGTTCTCAAGTTCAAGTGGCTACAGTGCAAAGTAATATTAAAAAATGCAAGATGTTCCACACTGTGGAAAATCTCTGAGGACGTACTCAGAAGCCAAAAGTGACACCTATGCTGGCCAGGCGGATAGTGAAAGAGGTGAAAAAGATTCCAAGGATCACCACCAAGGCCAACCTGGTAAATCTGGGCATTGCTGGTGGCAATGTCTCAAGGCAGGCAATCCAATGGACACTGCACACTGCTGGGTTCCACGAATGTAGACTGAGGACGCCACCTCTCCAGATAAGGCACACAAAAGCTCACTTGGCCTTTCCAAATGCATATCTGGATAAAAAAGAAGAAGACTTCTGGTCTTCTGTGTTATTGAATTCTTCGGTCACAATTTTTCCTTCATTTGGCGTAAAAAGAGAAGCCTTCAACCCAAAGAACACCATCCCCACTGTCAAATATGGTGGTGGGAACCTAATGCTTTGAGGGGTGTTTTTCAGCTAATGGACCAGGGAACCTAATCGCTGTAAACGACACCATGAAAAAAAGAGCAATAGATGAGGATTCTCAATCTCAACATCATTAGGCAACCTGCAGAGAAACTTGGCCTTGGGCACCAGTGCACATTTCAGCATGACAATAAACCAAAACACAGCAAAACTGGTGAAGAAATGGTTAGCAGACAACAGCATTAATGTTTTGGAGTGGCCCATCTAGAGTCCTGACTTGAATCCAATTGAGAATCTGTGGAAGGAGTTAAAGATCAGGGTGATGGCAAGAATACCCTCTAACCTGAAAGATTTGGAGCTTGTTGCTAAAGATGAATGATCAAAAATACCTGTGGAGACATGCAAAAAGCTGGTCTGCAATTATAAGAAGCAATTGATAGCTATAATAACCAATAAAGGTTTTTCTATTGATTGAGAAGGGTATGAATAATTTTGGACTGGACACTTTTTGCTCAAATGTAAATAAAAGCTGATATTTTTTTTCCCCACAATAATGCCTCTTGTACACTGTCTTATTATCTTTTGGGAGACACCTATGTGATTTCCCATCAATATTGTGATAAAGTTCATTATTTTCTGTAATGTGCTGATAAACATTAGGCTTTCATATATTTTAGATTCAAATACACACAACTGAAGTAGTTCAAGCCTTTTATTGTTTTAATATTGATGATTTTGGCATACAGCTCATGAAAACCCACATTTCCTATCTCAAAAAGTTAGCATATTTCATCCGACCAATAAAGGAAAAGTGTTTTTAAAACAAAAAAGTCAACCTTCAAATAATTGTTCAGTTATGCACTCAATACTTGGTCGGGAATCCTTTTGCAGAATTGGCTGCTTCAATGCGGCGTGGCATGGAGGCAATCAGCCTGTGGCACTGCTCAGGTGTTATGGAGGCCCAGGATGCTTCGATAGCGGCCTTAAGCTCATCCAGAGTGTTGGGTCTTGCGTCTCTCAACTTTCTCTTCACAATATCCCACAGATTATCTATGGGGTTCAGGTCAGGAGAGTTGGCAGGCCAATTGAGCACAGTAATACCTTGGTCAGTAAACCATTTACCAGTGGTTTTGGCACTGTGAGCAGGTGCCAGGTCGTGCTGAAGAATGAAATCATCTCCATAAAGCTTTTCAGCAGATGGAAGCATGAACCCACTTTTGAACCAGAAACAGCGGCAGAAGCGCCTGGGCTACAGAGAAGCAGCACTGGACTGTTGCTCAGTGGTCCAAAGTACTTTTTTTGGATGAAAGCAACTTTTACATGTCAATCGGAAATCAAGGTGCCAGAGTCTGGAGGAAGACTGGGGAGAGGGAAATGCCAAAATGCCTGAAGTCCAGTGTCAAGTACCCACAGGCAGTGATGGTCTGGGGTGCCATGTCAGCTGCTGGTGTTGGTCCACTGTGTTTTATCAAGGGCAGCGTCAATGCAGCTAGCTATCAGGAGATTTTGGAGCACTTCATGCTTCCATCTGCTGAAAAGCTTTGGAGATGATTTCATTTTTCAGCACGACCTGGTACCTGCTCACAGTGCCCAATCCACTGGTAAATGGTATTACTGTGCTCAATTGGCCTGCCAACTCTCTTGACCTGAACCCCATAGAGAATCTGTAGGATATTGTGAAGAGAAAGTTGAGACACAAGACCCAACACTCTGGATGAGCTTAAGGCCGCTATCGAAGCATCCTGGGCCTCCATAACACCTGAGCAGTGCCACAGGCTGCTTGCCTCCATGCCTTGCCGCATTGAAGCAGTCATTTCTGCAAAAGGATTCCCGACCAAGTATTGAGTGCATAACTGAACATAATTATTTGGAAGGTTGACTTTTTTTTGTTTTTTAAAAACACTTTTCTTTTATTGGTTGGATGAAATATGCTAATTTTTTGAGTAGTGAAGTAGTTCAAGCCTTTTATTGTTTTAATATTGATGATTTTGGCATACAGCTCATGAAAACCCAAAATTCCTATCAAAAAATTAGTACATCATGTAAAGGTTCTCTAAACGAGCTAATAACCTGATCATCTGAATCAACTAATTAACTCTAAACACCTACAAAAGATTCCTGAGGCTTTTAAAAACTCCCAGCCTGGTTCATTACTCAAAACAGCAATCATGGGTGATGCTACGTACACACATGCGACAACGATCGTTCGTTAAGAACGACGAACGAACTTTTAATTGATGAAAGAACGACCTAAGTAAAGGTAGTTTTAAAATGTGTGTAACGATCTGATCGTTAGAACGAACGTTACATCACAGAAAGCAACTATTGCGCCTGCGCATAAAAATGAGAAGTTCCATGGAGAAATAGTGAAATGCGCATGTCAAGCCTAGTACGAACGATCGTTTCCAACGATGTACTACTTTTGCAAACGATCGTCGTTGGTTAAAATCCGCCGAGACAGAACTTTCTTTTGTAGCGATTTGGCTCGTTCGTCGTTTGCCTTAATAGTCGGTGGTTCGTTTTTTGTAACGATCGTCGTTGGTAAAGATCGGGGAACGATCGTTACAAACGACTATAGTCGCATGTGTGTACGCACCTTTAGACTGCCGACCTGACTGCTGTCCAGAAGGCCATCATTGACACCCTCAAGCAAGAGGGTAAGACACAAAGAAATTTCTGAACGAATAGGATGTTCCCAGAGTGCTGTATCAAGGCACCTCAGTGGGAAGGAAAAAGTGTGGCAGAAAACGCTGTACAACGAGAAGAGGTGACCGGACCCTGAGGAAGATTGTGGAGAAGGACTGATGCCAGACCTTATGGGACCTGCGGAAGCAGTGGACTGAGTCTGGAGTAGAAACATCCAGAGCCACCGTGTACAGGCGTGTGCAGGAAATGGGCTACAGGTGCCGCATTCCCCAGGTCAAGCCACTTTTGAACCATAAACAGCGGCAGAAGCGCCTGACCTGGGCTACAGAGAAGCAGCACTGGACTGATGCTCAGTGGTCCAAAGTACTTTTTTCGGATGAAAGCAACTTTTGCATGTCATTCGGAAATCAAGGTGCCAGAGTCTGGAGGAAGACTGGGGAGAGGGAAATGCCAAAATGCCTGAATTCCAGTGTCAAGTACCCACAGACAGTGATGGTCTGGGGTGCCATGTCAGCTGCTGGTGTTGGTCCACTGTGTTTTATCAAGGGCAGGGTCAATGCAGCTAGCTATGCTATGCTAGCCTCCATGCCACGCCGCATTGAAGCAGTCATTTCTGCAAAAGGATTCCCGACCAAGTATTGAGTGCATAACTGAACATAATTTGAAGGTTGACTTTGTTTTAAAAACACTTTTCTTTTATTGGTCGGATTAAATATGCTAATTTTTGGAGATCGGAATTTTGGGTTTTCATGAGCTGTATGCCAAAATCATCAATATTAAAACAATAAAAGGCTTAAACTACTTCGAGTTGTGTGTTTTGAATCTAAAATATATGAAAGTCTAATGTTTATCAGTACATTACAGAAATTAATGAACTTTATCACAATATGCTAATTTTTTGAAAAGATCCTGTATAAATAAACACATCAAAGGATAATTGAAGGGATAGGGAGGCTGCCAAATTTTTTCCTTTCAAACAATACCAGTTACCTTGCTATTAGGGATACAACACAATAACATTTCTATAGCGCTTTTCTCCCATAGGACTCAAAGCGCTTAGGCTCTCTCAGATTCAGTAATTGGTAGTAGGACAGTGTTCTCCCCAGAATTTTTTCCCAGCCGGGTGGCATAAAAAATTAGCCGGGTGGGGTGCGAGGGGGAATTCAGGACTAGCGCTTCCATAAGGGCAAACTGAACCATTGCCCCCAATTGCAGTGCAGCTCTCCCCTCAGGTGGTTCCTGGACATCGTTGCAGGAAGCAGATGGGAATGTAAGCTCTGGGTCCCTGGTTCGAATCCCAGCCAGGGCACTATCTGCAAAAGAGTTTGTATGTTCTCTCCGTGTCTGCGTGGGTTTCCTCCGGGCTCTCCGGTTTCCTCCCACATTCCAAAAACATACGGATAAGTTAATTGGCTCCCCCTAAAATTGGCCCTAGACTACAGTACTTACACTACATAATATAGACATATGGCAATGGTAGGGATTAGATTGTGAGCTCCTTTGAGGGACAGTTAGTGAAAAGATATATATAATACACTGTACAGCGCTGCGTAATATGTCGGCGCTATATAAATACTAAAATAATAATAATAATAATCTGTAGGATGTACCAAATGGTGATGGAGAGGCATGTGAAATCATAGCCTTTTAGGTTGTGCTGTTCCCTGCAAAAGCCGTTGCAGTTTAGCTTTAAGGGGATCAGCAGCATCTGGCAGCTGTGATCACCGTAACTAAAGGTGCCCATTAACAGTACAATTTTTCCCTCAGATTCGATCTTTCAACACAATTTTTATGTTCAGATCCATAGAAAAATGTGCCTTATGTGGCGTAAATCGATGTGAAACAATTCTTTGGTCATTTTGCAAAAGGGGGGGGGGGAAATATTGATCCAAAAGTTTGATTTTATGATTGAATTGTAATGTAAAACCTTCTTAAATTGATCTGTTAATGGGAACTATCGATAACTGCCATCAGATTAGTTTTGATCATTCAAATGGCATAGAAAGATCGAATCTGAAAGATAACTTGTACTGTTAATGGGCACCTTAAAACAAATGTGCAGAGCCTTCTGTCTCTGTAGCAGGACTGACATAAGATAAGGAATCAGCCATGCTGTCACACAGTGATATATACTCTGCAGTAGCATAGTGTGCCCTTTCCACTCCATTCCTGTAATTTATTGTTCCTGACTGACAAAAAGTAAACATAAAAGAATCCCAGGAATGCAAAGGAGGGAGCACACTATACAGACTATAAGTATATACTGTATACTACCATGTACTGCTGGGCTGCAACTAATGGTTATCTCCCCCAGCAGTCTGCAAACGTTTCAATACACTCTCTGCCGCTGGATGAGGAGAGCTGTGTGTGTCCCGCCCCTGTTCATTAATATTCACTGCTCTGCCCGTCTCCTCTGCAAGCAGGGCTCATGACCGAGAGCTGCCAGTGTCCCGCCCCTGTTCATTATTATTTACTGCTCTGCTCGCCTCCTCTACACACAGGGCTCAGGACCGTCCCTGTTCATTATTATGCACTGCTCTGCCCGCCTCCTCTGCACACAGGGCTCAGGACCGAGAGCTGCGAGTTTCCCGCCCCTGTTCATTATTATTCACTGCTCTGCCCGCCTCCTCTGCACATGCTGGCTGCTAATAGAATGTGACAGCGAGCAGCAGCCGGGCGGGAGCCCGGGCGGAGCCGGGCGGAGCGCCCACTTAAATGGGCTTGGGGAGAACACTGTAGGATGAAGTATTCACACAACAAAAGTTATAATTCTGCAAATGCCAAACTGAACAGGTGGGTTTTCAGTCTGGATTTAAACACGTCCAGGGATGGAGCTGTCCTGATCTGTTGAGGTAGGGAGTTCCGAAACGTAGGGGCAGCATGACAGAAGGCTCTGGGACCAAAAGTTTCCAAGTGGACTCTGGGTATGACTAGATTATTACAACCTGTGGATCTGAGAATGCGCGGATTGCTACACAGCTGCAACATATCTTTCATGTATCCAGGGCCCAGATTATTCAGGGATTTAAATGTCAGTAGGCCGATCTTGAATAGGACCCTCCATTCTGTAGGTAGCCAGTGAAGGGAGTGCAGGACTGGCGTTATGTGGCAGTGACAGGGTTTGATGGTTAGCATTCTGGCAGCAGTATTCTGTATCAGCTGTAGGCGGTACAAGACCTTTTTTTGGAAGGCCAGTGTAGAGAGCATTACAGTAGTCCAGTCGGGATGTGATGAAGGCATGGACTAATGCTGCATACACACTGGCGACTATGGTCGTTTGAAACAGCTCATTAACGATCGTTCCGCCGACAATCGGGGAAAGAACTTTACCCAACGATCATTAACACGAACGACAAAAGAACGACATCGAGAAGATGGAAATATCCAACCTGACGGATCATATCTACCGACAATCGTTACAAAACTATAGTGTGTACAGACATCGGCCGAGAACGATCGTTACAAGGGCCAATGCGCCTGCGTTGAATTCTGCCCAGCTTTAGTACTTCCTTTGTAGCGCGGCCGTAAAGATTGTTACATTGCTCATTTCAATTAAACTTTTGTTTTCAAGTTAACAATCATATATTTGTATCTATTGTAACTCCATGTCAGTGTTTTTTATTTTTATTTTATATAAATATGTACGCAACATTTCCTTCTGATCGTTCTTTTCTGCGAGAACTATCGTTAAAATGTGTATGATGATCGTTGCATACCAATCTTTCCAATATCGTTCGTCTGGTAACTATCGTTCTTTGCAAACGATAGTTATCGCAAGTGTGTACGAAGCATAAGGTTGGCAGATCTTCTGGGGGGATGAGGTGCTTGATTTTTGCAATGTTCTTCAGGTGAAAATAAGATGATTTCACCACAGCAGAGATTTGAGTTCTGAAGTTTAAATTCCCATCATTTAGAACTCCCGGGCTACGCACATGATCGGAGCTGCGTAGATCCGTGCCTCCTATTCCCAGTGATGAAGACTGCAAGTTAAGTTGTTTTGTTATCATGCTCTGCCCTCCAATCAGAAGGACTTCAGTTTTGTCCGCATTTAGTTTCAGCCAGTTGTCATTCATCCATTGCTGTAGTTCACGTAAGCAGGGATGATCAATGAGATGCAAATATTTCTGAGTATGTGCAAATGTTTATGCAACTATAGGCAGCTTGAAAATTGACCAAGTTCCGCCCTGGATTAAATTCTTTTTTTTTTTTTTTTTTAAGCTGCATATATTTGCATATAAATTTGCATAAACTCAGAAATATTTCCATCTCATTGATCATCCCTACTGGCTATCCTGCTGATCCTATGCCTGTAATACTTTTAGCCATAGAACCTGAACAAGCATATGCAGATCAGGATGTTACTAAGGCCTTGTTCATATTACCGAATGCAGATGGCCGTGCAATCGAACGCAAAGCGTACGAACGCACACCATCTGCATTTGCATGGCTGATATCCATTCACTACAGTGAATGGGTCAGCCGTGCTTTTCGGGAAAAAATGCACTGGACCGGAACGCATGCAGTGTGAACATCAGCCAGTGCAGTCTATGCACTTTCTGATGTCGTGCATGTCTGCCTCTTGCACGCGTTGCCGAGATCCGGGCTGCAAAGCATACAATGTGAACGGGGCCTGACAATATTGTCAGATCTGACGGGATTAGCTGCATGCTTGTTTCTGCTGTACTTGAGACACTACTGCAGCCAAATAGATCAGCAGTGCTGCCTGGCAACTGTTATTGTTTAACCTCCTTAGCGGTAACCCCGTGTGTGACACGGGGTAAGCCGCCGGAGGGTGCCGCTCAGGCCCTGCTGGGCCGATTTACATAATTTTTTTTTTTTGCTGGACGCAGCTAGCACTTTGCTAGCTGCGCCAGCACCCCGATCACCGCCGCCGCGCGCCCGATCGCCGCTATCCGGTGTGGCGCGCGGCCCCCCCCCCCCCCCCCCCCCAGACCCCTGCGCTGCCTGGCCAATCAGTGCCAGGCAGCGCCAAGGGGTGGATCGGGTCTCCCAATGACGTCCTGACGTCGGTGACGTCATTCCGCCCGTCGCCATGGCGACGGGGGAAGCCCTCCAGGAAATCCCGTTCTTTGAACGGGATTTCCTGATCGCCTATCGCCGGAGGCGATCGGCGGGGCTGGGGGGATGCCGCTGAGCAGCGGCTATCATGTAGCGAGCCCTCGGCTCGCTACATGATTTAAAAAAAAATAAAAAAAAAATAAAAAAAACTGCTGCGCTGCCCCCTGGCGGTATTTTTCATACCGCCAAGGGGGTTAAAAGGAAATAAATATGGCAGCCTCCATATTCTTCTCACTACAGTTGTCCTTTAAAGCATTCCAGAGCGTTATGTTGTAATGCCTCCCGGATAATTTAATTGTATGACGCAAGTGATTTCCCATCGGGTGAATTAGGACTAACTTCACTGATATGCGTCGAAGTGAAACTTTGCGTCGCCATGTCCTGCTTGGTAACACGTGCACGAAACATTCTCACTGCAGCTTTTGCGATTTGCATAAATCGCAAACGTGCTGCATACTTTTGGGGCAATCTCAATGTGATTCTCATTCTGTTATTGAACGGGATTCACAATGAAAATCATGCCTAAATCGTGAATGTGGTTGCGATCGATGTCTATTTGCGTTTGGTGTGCGAACTAGCCCTAAGAAGTTGACCTTCACCACTGATTTGTGCTTGTTGGGTGAGACTGCTGGTTAGTTGAGTTCTGGTTTGGATATCCAGGACTCTACTGTAGATTTTTTTTTTTTTTTAATTACTCTGCACCTGTAAATACTGGTTAAGGGCTCTTTTCCACTATACTTCTCATGATTTCAATGATAAAGTAGCAACCCTAGCGATTTTAAAAATCACTAATTTGCGTTTTTGCTATTCAGCTGTGTAGTGGAAAAAGGCCCGAAAAGTATATTTTTGTACCTTTCTTTACATTTACTCTCTGTGTTTTTAACTTGTCAGAAAACATAAAAGCAGTGTAAAATCACTACTACCAGTAAGTAGCACAGTCGCTTACCTATGCACTTCAATGACAAGCCTATGGGACATTCACAGTGTGATGTTAGCATCTTATTGTAACGTGTAGCGTTTAGTGTTTGCTGTGGTCCAGCTGTATCCCAAGGCAGATGCTTTAGATCAGGGGTCAGGAACCTTTTTGGCTGAGAGAGCCATAAACGCCACATATTTTAAAATGTAATTCTGTGATAGCCATACAATTTGTTTCACACTGGGACAGTGCGTATGCGCAGCAGAGGGCTCACGTCCCTGTCGCCATGGAGATGTGTATACAGTTAATCCTCTGATCAGCGGAAGTGTCAGACACGTCTTCAGCTTCTCTTGGGTTTCAGCAACATCAGCAATTTCCCCGACAGCCAGACAGGAGAAATACCGACTAACAGCTTGTACAATTAGCTAGCTGAATTGGGGGTTGATTCACTTTGTAGGATGAGTTTCCCACACCTTGGCCCAATAGGCTGCTTGTTAAGTGACAGACAGCCTATTGGGACAATCAAAGTGCAGGGATCTCTTCCTACAAAGTCACTGGACCTGACAGGGTCCAGGGTAGGGCAATTGGTGCGGCCGTTAGTTTTTTTTTTTTTTGGGAGGGGGGGGAGGTTAGTAAGTTAGTAGTGCATGCTACAGCAGCTTTGAAAATTTTACTTGTGCTGTCACACTAAGTTGCGCTTGCTTGAGCAGTGTAGCTTAGTGAATCAACCCCTAATTGTGAGCCAGATGTAGCCATCAGGAGCCACATCTGGCTCCCTAGCCATAGGTTCCCTACCGCTGCTTTAGATGCTCCATAGGCTAAATCCAATGAATCTGTTGCAGTCTGACGTGTGAACGGCTCTCATATATAAAGTAGGAGCAGTTCACTGTCAGTTTTGAAATAAGCGTAGAAAAAAAATTGGAAAGTCTGCAAAAAAAAAATTATTAAAAAAAATTACAATGCATGCATGGCACGGCTAGAGGACTTTGGAAGGATATCATATCACAGCAAGTCTGATCATTCATTTCATGTGTAGTACTAATAACAGAACTTTCCTGGAGTTTCATATTCTTATTGGCACCTTGGGGAATATGGTAAACGTCACTGATAAGCAACTTACTGCCATAAAAGTATTCCTGGCAGAATACAACTTCTGAGGGGGGGGGGGGGGGGAGAGAAAATAGTTCATGTATTTTAACTCTGGGGCACTTAAAAGATTGCCATTGTGCAGAGATAATAAAATATTTAACCTACTTTGTACATGTTTAAATATAAAATAAAACCAATGGATATCTAAAAGTCATTTTTAAGAGTGGTAGGCCAGATCCAATAGTTTATCTAATCGGTGTATTTTCTTCTCGGGTTCAATTTAAGAGCAATCAGAAATGCCGGAAAATATCAATTGGCTCGGCACGTATCGCATCATGTGCGTATGCAAACAGCCAAAACTGGAACACTTGTAAAGTATCTGGGAGCAAAAGGTCAGCCAGGAAATGCTGTGTAGCTTTTTGGCATTTCCGACTGATACAGAAAACTATCTTGATTGACTGCCCACAAATCTGTTTAGTGTGTACTGTGCCTGACTTATGTAATGGTTTCAGATCAGCAAAGCCGAAGATATATACATTTAAGTTGATTTAGTGGGTGGGGGCAGCATTTTTCAACACACTGTTGACTTCTTTTTCAGGAATTACCCTGTAGCGGGACACCAAGGACTCATTTCCAGTGCTGGGAATTTGGAGCCTATTGAAATCAATAGACTGCTGTAATCGCATGCGTAGGGAAAATTCACATGGCATGCTGCATTTTTTTTGCATCACGCAGGCCCTGGAGCTTCCCCTTTTAATAGACCACCTGGGATACCCTCTGTCCCTAAGGCGAGCTTCCACCAAGTTTTGGTTCATTGGCCAATTCTTTATCATCAGAGCAATCACGTCTAACTCTTAAGGCCCATACACACGTCGGATTTCCGCGAACGACGGGTCGTTTGAACGTTCCGTCGTTCGCCCGCTAAATCAGGCGTGTGTACAGACTGTCGTTCGCTTGATAATAGTGAGTTTGAGCGATCCGCCGGGCGGATCGCTCAAACTCACTCATATCAAGCGAACGACAGTCTGTACACACGCCCGATTTAGTGGGCGAACGACGGGACTTTCAAACGACCCGTCCGCGGAAATCCAACGTGTGTATGGGCCTTTAAACTCGCCCACCGGGATACCATGAATGGTGTGAGCTGAATGACAGCTATTTGCTCTAAGGCCCAGTGCACACCAAAAACCTCTAGCACATCTGCAAAACGCTAGAGGTTTTTGAAGCAGATTTCAGAGCAATTCTAGGCAAGTTTAGCAGTTTAGAGACGTTTTCTAAACATGCCTAGCATTTTTTGGAGCGTTTTTGTGTAGCAGATTACAAATATTGTTACAGTAAACGCTGAACAGCTGCTGTTACAAAAACGCCTGTAAAAACCGCTCTGATCTAGTGTTTTTCTGAGCTGTTTGAGCTTTTCCTATTTCCTTTACATTGAGACAGGAAACACATCCGCAAACCGCAAAAATGCGGCAGGACCCACGTTTGCGGTTTGCTAAAAACCTCAAACCGCTGGTGTGCACCATCCCGTTGAAATACATTAGCCAAGCGTTTTCACAGGCGGAAGCGGTTTGGAAAACGCTACAAAAAGTGCTCGGTGGGCACCAGGCCTAAGTGTTGCATTGCCACTGCATGTTTTTCTAAAGATGGTGGTAATTACAGCACTCTGGACCGGATCGCCTCTCAAATTGATTTCTAGATAACTGACGAAGACACTACTATAGGTATATGTGAACTGCAAATTAAGATTATTGTCCAAATATTCCACCAGGCACCTAATGCTGGGAATACATGGGTCGATTTTGCCACTCGATTCTGCGCCCCATCGTTTTCCGCGCTCGATTCTGCAGGTGATTCTCTTATGTTCCGATATTTTTTTTTTCTTTTTAATCTTTTCCCATTGTCCTCCATGCACAATCGAGCGCGGAATCGATCGGGCGGGAGATTGGGCATGTCGGAAATTATCTATCGAGCCATCTAAATGGCTTAGAATCGACCCGTGTATTCCCTGCATAACATAGTTACATAGTTACTTTGGTTGAAAAAAGACATACGTCCATCGAGTTCAACCAGTATAAAGTACAACACCAGCCTGCTCCCTCACATATCCCTGTTGATCCAGAGGAAGGCGAAAAAACCCTTACAAGGCATGGTCCAATTAGCCCCAAAAGGGAAACATTCCTTCCCAACTCCAGATAGCAATCAGATAAAATCTCTGGATCAACATCATTAGGCATTACCTAGTAATTGTAGCCATGGATGTCTTTCAACGCAAGGAAAGCATCTAAACCCCCTTTAAATGCAAGTATAGAGTTTGCCATAACGACTTCCTGTGGCAATGCATTCCACATCTTAATCACTCTTACTGTAAAGAACCCTTTCCTAAATAAATGGCTAAAACGTTTTTCCGCCATGCGCAGCTCATGTCCTCTAGTCCTTTGAGAAGGCCTAGGGACAAAAAGCTCACCCGCCAAGCTATTATATTGCCCTCTGATGTATTTATACATGTTAATTAGATCTCCTCTAAGGCGTCTTTTCTCTAGACTAAATAAACCCAGTTTATCTAACCTTTCTTGATAAGTGAGACCTTCCATCCCACGTATCAATTTTGTTGCTCGTCTCTGCACCTGCTCTAAAACTGCAATATCTTTTTTGTAATGTGGTGCCCAGACTGAATTCCATATTCCAGATGTGGCCTTATTATAGAGTTAAACAGGGGCAATATTATGCTAGCATCTCGAGTTTTTATTTCCCTTTTAATGCATCCCAAAATTTTGTTAGCTTTAGCTGCAGCTGCTTGGCATTGAGTACGATTATTTAACTTGTTGTCAATGAGTACTCCTAAGTCCTTCTCAAAGTTTGATGTCCCCAACTGTATCCCATTTATTTTGTATGGTGCTAGACCATTAGTACGTCCAAAATGCATGACTTTACATTTGTCAACATTGAATTTCATCTGCCCATATAGCCATCCTATCCAGATCCTGTTGCAATATGTCACTATCTTCCTGAGAGTTGATGATTCTGCACAATTTTGTATCATCTGCAAAAATAGCAACATTGCTCACTACTGCATCTACTAGGTCATTAATAAATAAATTGAAGAGCACTGGACCCAGAACAGACCCCTGTGGGACCCCACTGCTAACAGTCTCCCATTTTGAGTATGATCCATTGACCACAACTCTTTGTTTTCTGTCCATTAGCCAGTTCCCTATCCATGCACACAGACTCTTCCCCAGTCCTTGCATCCTCAACTTTTGCACCAGACTTTTGTGGGGAACAGTGTCGAAGGCCTTTGCAAAGTCCAAGTATATCACATCTACAGCATTCCCAATATCCATATTAGCATTCACTACCTCATAAAAGCTGAGCATGTTAGTCAAACAGGACCTGTCTTTAGTAAACCCATGTTGATGTTGAGAAATAAGATTATTTTCTACTATGAAGTCATGTATAGTATTTCTTAGTAACCCCTCAAATAGTTTGCATACAACTGATGTTAAGCTTACAGGTCTATAATTTCCTGGCACTTCCTTTCCAAATCAAATTTCCTGGCACTTCCTTTCCAAATCAGCAAGAGGTTGTCGATGTACCTCCCATACCACACAACATCCCCCAAGTGGCAGCACTGACCCCCAAAGACGTGGCACTCCTCCCACCATCCCATGTAAAGATTAGCAAGGGAAGGAGAAAACTTGGCACCCATGGCGGCGCCACGCCTCTGAAGGTAGTAGCCACCATCAAACAAGAAATAGTTGTGGGCTAGGATGTACTTGATGGCCAATAAGATAAAGCTGCAAAGATCTGCCGGGTAAACCGAATGCTTCGAAAGATGGAATTCCTATGCCTGTAGGGCCAAGCCATGTGGGATACATGAATAAAGGGACTTGACGTCTACAGTGATCCAGGCATAGCCAAGATTCCATTCAAATCCCTCAAAACTTGCCAACAAATACTTGGTGTCTTTAACCTCCTTGCCGGTTATAACCTCCTCAGCTCGGGGTAACCTGCGTAGGAGGATTTCTCAGGCCCCGCTGCGCCGATTTTTACAATGTTTTTTTTTCCTCCTTTTTTTTTTCCCCCCTACAAGCAGCTAGCACTTTGCTAGCTGCGTGTAGTACGCGATCGCTGCCGCTACCCACCGATTTGCCACTACCCGCCGAGCCGCGCCCCCCGCCCCAGACCCAGACCCCTGCGCAGCCTGGCCAATCAGTGCCAGGCAGTGCTGAGGGGCGGATCAGGATTCCCTGTGACATCCCGGCGCCATGGCGACCGGGGAAGCCCTGCAGGAAATCCCCCGTTCTGAACGGGATTTCCTGCTTACTCTGATCGCCGAAGGCGATCGGAGTGGGTGGGGGGATGCCGCCGCTCAGCGGCTATCATGTAGCGAGCCCTGGGCTCGCTACATGATTTAACCAGTTCACCCCCAAGGGTTTTTATCCTAACGGACCAGAGCAATTTTCAGTTGTCAGCGCTCCTCCCTTTTATTCCCTAATAACTTTATTACTACTTATCACAAGAAAATGATCTATACCTCGTTTTTTTCGCCACCAATTAGGCTTTCTGTGGATAGTACATTTTGCTAAGAATTTTTTTATTCTAAATGCATTTTAATGAGAAAAACAGAAAAAAAAGAAAAAAAATCATTATTTCTCAGTGTTCAGCCTTTATAGTTTTAAAATTAAACATTCTCCTGTGGATAAAACAAACACGTTTTATTTGCCCAGTGGTCCCGATAATTAAACCGTTTAGATTATGTCCCTACCACAATGTATGGCGACAGTATATTATTTTGAAATATAAGTGGTTATTTTTCTGTTTGTTCTGGCCATAATTACAAGCCCCTATGTAATAAATTAAAATTAATTTTCCCCCATAAAATATAGAATAAAAAAAGCTGAGTCCCTAAGGTAACTATTTATTTATTTTTTTTAAGCTGATTTTTTTTTTTTACAAGTGTTTTTTTTGGGGGGGAGGGTTGGAAGTGTAATTTTATTAATGATGTGTATATACTTGAAAATGTATGTATTTTGTAAGTGTAATATACTTTTTGGCCACAAGATGGCGCTGGTGAACACTCATAGGACGTGTTCACTTTATTAAACTGTTACATTTCCTGTTTATGTGAATGGACGTAGCCGCTGTTCGCGGTCACGTCCATTCACTCCAGGCACTGCGATTGGGTAGAGGACTGTTCAGTCCTCTTCCCCAATCGCCCAGCACGGGATCCCGACGGTAATGGCGGCGGTAGCGGC
The DNA here is from genome assembly GCF_040937935.1 of Hyperolius riggenbachi. Taxonomy (NCBI): domain Eukaryota; kingdom Metazoa; phylum Chordata; class Amphibia; order Anura; family Hyperoliidae; genus Hyperolius; species Hyperolius riggenbachi. The sequence continues at coordinate 117,863 of NW_027152420.1, read as the reverse complement.
GGACACACGGCGGTAGCAGCGGCGGGAATGCGCGACGTATTAAAACGTCATGTTGCTGTTAATAGCGGTAAGCATGACGTTTTTATACGTTTATACGTTAGGATGGCGGTAAATGGTTAAAGAAAAAAAAAATGTAAAAAAAATTCTTAGCTGCCTCCTTGCCGGCGTTAATTAGACCGGCAAGGAGGTTTATGTATCCTGGATGGCATCTAACAAGGGGCTGTAGGAGGGCGTCAACACAATTACCGAGGTGTTCCCCCAGAGAACCGATCCCAGCAAGTATTGGCCAGCTCTCCGGGCAAGGGCACGGCTTATGTATCTTTGGGAGATGATGAAAAATGGAAACCGTGGGATATTTCACTCTCAAATAATCATTTAATTTATGGTCTTTGACTCCCATACTCTCCCCATAAGACAGAAGACTGAACAGTGTCTTTTGATACTCCATAGTGGGATCGGAACCCAAATTCCCAGAAGTGTCTGGGTCACCCAGTTGTCTCAAAGCTTCATCCTGAAAAGTTGCACTATCGAAGACTACAACCACCCCTTCCTTGTCTGCATTGTGGATTACAATATTTTTTATTGTTTTGAAGGTTTTTGAGGGCACGGTTTCCTCCAGAGTTAAGTTGGAAGGGCTTCTATGTAGGGAATTTTCTGCTAACCTTAATTCCTTCTCAATTAGTTCTTGAAAAGTGTCAACAGGGGGTGTTCTAACCACACGCAATTCCCCATAGCCGTGCATGGCATGGCTAGAGGGAATCACATGCGTATTGGCATTGTAACAAGTGCTGGCGTTTGTAAATGCACACCGGGCACAAGTGGGTACACCCTTAAAATCCTTACACTAAAGGTGCATACACACATCAGACTATAGTCTTTGGAAAATGAAAGATCACAGACCAATCTTACCACCCTTCATGTAGTATGAGAGCATTTCTACACAGTCTTTTCTATGGAGCTGAACTCCCCATCAGAAAAAAATCTTTGCAAGATGCTGCACACACAGATGCTGTACAGACACAAAAGATCAGTATCTGCAAAAGATCTGTTCCTGCAAACGATCCGTTCCTGCAAATTGCATTCATAGTCTATGATATCTGCAGATCATCATACACACCTTGTTTAACTGACATTCATCTGCAGATCAGACAATCATCTGCAGATCTGAAAATCCATCCTGGTGGATTTGATCTGCAGATGAATGTCTGTTAAACAAGGTGTGTATGATGATCTGCAGATCTCATAGACTATGAATGCAATTTGCAGGAACAGATCTTTTGCAGATACTGCTCTTTTGTGTCTGTACAGCATGTTTATGTGCAGCATCTTGCAAAGATTTTTTCTGACGGGGCGATCAGCACCATAGAATAGACTGTGTAGGTATGGCTCTCATACTACACGAAGGGTGGTAAGATTGGTCTGTGATCTTTTTCATTTTCCAAAGACTATGGTCTGATGTGTGTATGCACCCTAAGGCTCCTTACACACTTGCAGGCTAAACTTGTGCTGCGTTACCCTATTTTGCCGCATGGGGAGTGCAAAAGCAATAAAAGTCTATGGAGACTTTCACACTTATTGCAGTCTCTTTCGGTGCACCGAAAGTATCCGATCCGATGCAAGGGCAGCAGAGCTTTAGTGCAAGCACCCCACTTAACCAACAGTGCTTGGGGTAATGGAAGTCTATGGGTGATGCACTATGTGTGAATGACAGCGCGTAGTGCGTCACGGCATGCATGCACAGACTGACCGGAATCGCAGGGAATCCCAGTGAGGTACTTCCTGCCCAGCAGGGAGTACATCATTGAGCGAGGGCGGCGCTATGTGTATGACCATGTCGGCTCACTCTCCTGCAGGGTCATAGGTTTGTCACTTTATGCGTTGCGGTGGGAATGCGGCAGGAGCATCACATCCCCAGCAACGCAAAATAATACGTGTAAAACAGGACTAAAATAGCAAGATTATGTTTAAAGTGAATCTGAAGCGATACTGGGTAAAAAAAAAAAAACATGCTCACCTAAGGAGAGGGAAGGCTCTGGGTCTTTATAGAGCCTTCCCTTTCCCCTGCAGGCTCCTCTGTTCAAATCTCCCACTGCCGGGAGGCTTTGGGAGTACAAGTGCTCCTGAAGATGGGCAGCTCTGTACTGCGCATGTGCGAGAGAGCGTTCTTGTGCATGTGCAGTACAGACCGAAGCCTTCTGAAACCTCAGAGCCTCCCTTCTGCTTAGGTGAGTTTTTTTTCCTTTCTTTCTTTCTTTCTTTCTTTCTTTCTTTCTTTCTTTCTTTCTTTCTTTCTTTCTTTCTTTCTTTCTTTCTTTCTTTCTTTCTTTCTTTTTCTCTTTTTCTTTTTTTCTTTCTTTTTCTTTCTCTTTCTTTCTTTTGTTGTGGATTTTTGCCCTAGGATTTGAGGGTTATAAAACCCTCGTTCTGCCACGGGATAGCAGCGTTTTAGGTTTGGCAATGATCCTTAAACTAAATAAGAGATAAAAACTGCTTTTTAAATTGGCTTCAGTCTCTCTTTACAAGGTGGCCTGTTTAAACTTCCTGGGGCTTCTTTTTAAAGTTGCTTCAGAGTCTCTTTAAAGAGACTCTGTAACAAAATGTTGAACTTTATTCTTTCAATCCTATACCTGTCTAAAGGGGCCCATACACCTAACTATTTTCCTGCCGATATACAGCAGATTCGATCACTGTGATCGAATCTGCTGTGAAATCATTGCACAAATACTGTCAGAACGATCGATTTCCGTCCGAATTCAATCGTTACCGCCGATCCGTCCGTGTAGAAGATTTTGCTCGATCGCAGGCGGGTCGGGACTGCGTTGATAGCAGCGTTCGAATACCCGACGACCGACGCTAGCGGCAATACATTACCTGTTCTGCTAGCGCAAGTCCCCTGGTCTCCGCTGTCGTCTTCTCCGCTGGGCTCTGGGTTCCGGCTTGCTTCACCTCCTGTCCCGGCAGGAAGTTTAAACAGTAGAGCGCCCTCTACTGTTTAAACTTCCCCGGACAGGAAGTGAAGCCAGCCGGAACCAGGGGACTCGCGCCGGCCGGATCAGGTAATGTATGCAGGGGGGGGGCAGCAGCAGCAGCTCCACAGATTGTGATCGGTTTCATGCTGAAATCGATTCACAATATGTTTGCACTAAAGGCCCTGGCTTTCTCTCTGCAAATTCGATCAGAGAGGGATCTGTTGGTCGATCTGATGGCAAATCGACCAGTGTATGGCCAGCTTTACTGCAGCCTTTCCTAGTTGCACAGTGGCTGTATTGTCTCTGTTATATAATCTAATCTTCTTTGCTCTGATGGCTTTGTCGGACTCGGGCAAGAATGTGCTGCTCTGTTTGTGATAGGATAGAAGCTATACACACCCTCTCCACGTCCCCTGCAGGCTCTGTGTGAGTCACAGACTAAGCTCCTCAGCCTATCACATGCCATGTCTTTTGTTTGTAAACACTGCCTAAAACTGGCAATTACAAGCCAGGATTGCAGCAGGGAGTGGCAGAAACTGCACAGAGGGGCCCCGGAGAACACAATGAATAGAATGGTATGCTTTTTATTGTATGAATTTTACATACAGATTCTCTCTTTAAGAATCACCTGATCTGAAACGCTTTGGGTTTGTGGGCTGTTGTTTGTATCTTCAGAAAGCTTGTATATGTGTGTGGGCCGCCTTTTATAGCTTGGATCTATTTGCCTGAAAAGGGGACGAAAAAAAATTCCTTCCCAAATCCAGATGTCAATCGGATAAAATCCCTGGATCAACACTTCAGGGAAGTGACGGCTATATCAAAGCCAGGGTTTCCTGCTCAGTTGACCAGGAGATGATGAATTGACAAAGCTGCTGTTAACTGATCAGCAGAGCCAGACTAATTTCAGCATTTGTAGAAAGAGAACACCACTGCTCAGCACTCTGCTGCTCATCAGAAGCATGCATTGGAGAAAGAAATCTGCTGGACTGGAAAGTTTAAAAGGGTCCAATCTTTATTAGAAAAATGATCACGGACAAGGCATCATGCTCACGCTACTCAGAGCTACAATGATTAAAGAGCAATTTTAGTTCCAATACGCGTAAGCATGATCCCTTGTCCGTGACCATTTTTCTAACTAAGATTGGACCTATTTAAACTTTAAGCCACATCTACACGCGTAGATGCGGCGGCGATCCGGCGGCTCGATTAGCCGCCGGATCGCCTCTTCCGCGTGCCCGCTGCGTCCCCGCTCGCCGCCGGATTCGATTCCCCGCTGGCACGGCTTATCTTCCGCTCGATTCCCTGCCATTGTCCCCTCGCGGGGAGCGAGCAGGGAATCGGCGGAAGCAAGATCCGTCCTGTCGGATCTTATCAATCGAGCCGCATCAGCGGCTCGATTGATAAGCCACATCGCGGCCGCATCTACGCGTGTAGATGCGGCTTAAGTCACGCAGGCGCAGTAGCGGCTTTCCGTTGGGCTCTGGCACACACAGACTGCCTCACCTTGGGCCCCTTTAATTTTAGAGCAACAGGCAGGGTACACGCTGGACCCAAATCTTTTGGGTTCCATGCGATGAGGCTCCGGTCTTCTCTGTTGCAGCAGCGCTCGCTTTACTTCCACTAATCAGGAAGTAGAGCGAGTGGCGCTGCAACAGAGAAGACCGGAGCTTCATCGCATGGAACCCAGAAGAGATGAGTAGTCCTGTGTTCCCTGGCTGCTGCTCTAATTTCTGGAGGGAGGAGCGCTGAAGGAGGGGCGGGTAGGACCTAACACAGTCTGCAGGCTGGGCCTCGATCAGTTCCCAATGTTTCCAGTCTCCGCGACCAGCAGGTCTTTAAGGCCCCTTTTTTTTATGAAGTCTTGCAGGGGAACAAGTGAAGCACTTGTTTGCCACCAGACAATACAACAAATGGAGATTTTGTTCTTTTTTTTTTTTTTCCCTGGAACAATCCGGAAGCAATGGACGTATTCTTGATTCCATTTGACTGTCCTCTACTGTTTAATGTTTCTCCATTAACCGTATTACCACAGATTCTGAGCAAGATTTGCAGAGAGAAAGCCAGGGCCATTGTTATCGCTCTCCCTTTTGGCCAAAGAGTTCTTGATACTCTGCTTGAAGATGCTATCCCAGGAGGAAGCATGGATACTTCCAGACAGAAAAGACCTGCTACTTAGAGGTCCCGCAGTGCATCCTCAATTGAAGATGTTTCATATTGCAGCCTGGAACCTGAGTGGGGGTAATTGAAAAGAAAAGGATTTTCTGATGATCTTTCCAGAACATTACTACAGGCTAGGAAACCAGAAAAATCTGTGCCAAGGCCTGGAGGGTTTTCAATAATTAGTGTGCAGAAAACTCCTACCCAACACATATAGGTTGAGTTTTAGAATCTTTGCAAGCAGGTTTCAGGAAAGAACTGAGCATCAGTAGCCTTAAAATACAAACATCAGCTCCAAGTATATTTTTGAATAAAAGTCTAGCAGAAGATTATTTTATTATGCAGTTTTTAAGGCCATTACCAGAATGAGAGCAATTCAGAGAGTAAAAACTCCTGGTTCTTCAGGAGTTATCAGATCCTCCTTTTGAGCTTATTGACAATATTTCCGAAGAGTTGTTTACTGTTAAAACAGCTTTCCAAATGGCATGCCATGTGCAGAAGTGCAGTTAAGTCCAGTGTACAGCTTTTATATTGCAGAGGATATGGGAGAGGAGGCGAGTGCGGGGGCACACGCGGACGGAACAATGGCTGTTTGGTATCTCTGAAAGACGATTGGTCACGTTGTTGTTCGGGCAACCACTTGACCAATGGATTACTGCAGTGCAGTGGCTATAGGTATTATTGATTTATATCGTGACATCATCTTTCCAGGCTTATTGACCATCAAAGGCTGTTACTGCAACATAATTGGTGTACCTGTTAAAGTTTGGGTCTAATGCTGGGCATACACGGCTCGTTTTTGAGCGATTTTAGATGGCTCTATAGATAATTTCCGACATGTACGATCTCCCGCTCAATCATTTCGCCGCTCGATTCTTGATAACAGTAAATGGAAAAAGGTTAAAAAAAACAAACGGAAGATAAGAGAACCGACTGCTGAATCGAGTGGCGAAACGATCGAACGGGAAAAACGAGCCGTGTATGGCCAGCATTTGATAAGACAGATCGCAGCACACAGTACATCGCAGCACACAGTACATCGCAGCACACAGTACATCGCAGCACACAGTACATCGCAGCACACAGTACATCGCAGCACACAGTACATCGCAGCACACAGTACATCGCAGCACACAGTACATCGCAGCACACAGTGCATCGCAGCACACAGTGCATCGCAGCACACAGTGCATCGCAGCACACAGTGCATCGCAGCACACAGTACATCGCAGCACACAGTACATCGCAGCACACAGTACATCGCAGCACACAGTACATCGCAGCACACAGTACATCGCAGCACACAGTACATCGCAGCACACATTACATCGCAGCACACATTACATCGCAGCACACATTACATCGCAGCACACATTACATCGCAGCACACATTACATCGCAGCACACATTACATCGCAGCACACATTACATCGCAGCACACATTACATCGCAGCACACATTACATCGCAGCACACATTACATCGCAGCACAGCACATCGCAGCACATCGCAGCTCAGCACATCGCAAGCCACGTATTACTGCAAACATATTTATAATTACACAACCATTCTGTTCCACTATGATTATGCCCTGCAGTACAGGGCACCTCTCTGCCCTGATCCAGTGTGCTTGCACCTCCCCCTCCCCTTCTTCATGTAGTATCGTCCCCCCCAACCCCCCCCCCCCCCCCCACCCACCACTCCTTCCTGCCGTTTGCTGGGCTACATGCACCCAAGGAAGTTGTGGGGTGAAGTTATTCAGTGGGGATGCTGGAACTGGTGACTCGCTTCCCAGCCCACTGATTCTGGACACTTGCTGCAGCCCAGGGGAGCACTGGCCAGGCCGATATATGGACGGCGGAGAAGTACTGGAGGATGTGCTCCCTAGTTCCTGCAGCGCTGCCTGCCCGCCTTTGTCGTCTGCCAAATGTCCTCTTGGCAGGGGGGCTCTTACAGAGCGGATGATCTTCTGCTTAGCTGCCGCTAGTTTCCGTAGCGCTGCCTGCCTTAGCCATGTGCCGAATATCCACGCTTACAGAGCGGATCTCCTTCTACATAGCTGCCACTCGTTCCCGCAGCGCTGCCAGTCCGGGCAGTCAGTCAGACCTCTAGATCGGCGGCAGCCCGCAGGGATAGGAGAGAGGGGGAGCGATGTGTGGTACTGCGCCATAGACTTCACATACAGAACGTGACAAGTGATGTAACTTCCTGTATGTGAAGTCTATGGCGCAGTACCACACATCGCTCCTCTCTCTCCTATCCCTGCGAGCTGCCGCCGATCTAGAGGTCTGACTGACTGCCCGGACTGGCAGCGCTGCGGGAACGAGTGGCAGCTATGTAGAAGGATATCCGCTCTGTAAGCGTGGATATTCGGCACATGGCTAAGGCAGGCAGCGCTACGGAAACTAGCGGCAGCTAAGCAGAAGAAGATCCGCTCTGTAAGATATTCGGCACATGGCAGAGCAGGACAACTACTGTGTGAAAATGCAGGCGGGCCTTTGATAGCACCCGGGCGGGGCCTCAAAACAGCCGGGCGGCCCGCCCACCTAATTAGTCCTGGGGAGAACACTGATGTTATGTATGAAAAGTGCAGTCAGATCCCAGGCCTTGGTGCCTTTACATGTCTTTTCTGCGGCTGTATGGCAAAAGATTTAAATGTTTGTTTTGGGTAATTGCTGCCATTACTGTCATCTCTCTACTGTGGTATTGCTCTAACAATGACCAAAAGAAGGCTTTTTTTTTTGTTTTTTTGTTTTGTTTAAACCACACATACACTATTATAAGCATGGGAAGAGAGGGACACATGTATTTAACAATGCTTAGGTATGTTATTTTAAAAGTGTTTGATCATTTTCCTTTTGATTCTTGAATTTTGCTGGAGTGCTTTTCCCCCTATTTTTACTTTTGTTCTTCCTCACTCAACAGTCACATGGCCATAATAGGTTTAGAGTAGACATAATGTAGTGCTGTGCAATGAATGAGAGGGTGTAAATTACAGACAAAATTAGAAACTGAAGAAGAGGAACAAGCCTTTATCGATTTCTGCCATTTGGTTACTGGCAGATTGAGGCATAGGACACACTTATTTTTGTGCGTGTTTTCTGCACAGAAAAACTGAATTAGGCTCCCTGCACACTGCAAATCCGTTTTCCGATTCCGTTTCCGATTCCGATTCCGTTTCCGATTTTCCTTGAATACATTCAACAGAAAAACGGATCAAAAAACGCAGCATGCAGTTAAGATTAAAAATCTGAATCGGAATCGGATGTAAAAACAGATTAAAAGCGGAATCGGAATCTGAAATGCATGCAGTGTGCAAGAGGCCGAAAACTCCTGTTGAGAACTCATGTTAATCAATGGGCTAGTTGACACTTGAATGCGTTTTTGCAAGCAGAGAAAAAACTGCCATCCTGCAGCATAAGTATGCGCATCATGTGCAGTTTCTCTATCGTTAGCTGCTGTGAAAAACCGCTTGCATTTTTCTGCATACAAACACACATGGTATGCAGAAAACTGAAAGATAAGTGTGTCCCCTGCCTTAAAGCTGATCTGAGATGAAAAACTAACTATAACAAGTAACTTATCTAAAGTTTATATAGTTTACACAGCAAATCTAGCTGCAAACAGCTTTAAAAGTGTATGATTTATTGCTGTGATACGAGGGCAGCCGTGTTCTGTTTGTCACACTACACTGAAGCAAGCTGATAGCATCTCCAGCCCTCAGCCTGTGGAAAATTTCACTCCCCCCTCCTCTCTGCCTCTGAAATATCTGGCTAGTAACCTCCTCCCCCCTCCTGCCCAGACTGAGCTCCCATAACCCCTTGCTACCTGGGACTGAGTGCCAAGGCTCTCTGAAAAGTTGTGGGCGAAGCTTGTTTAGTTTATAGGGAATTAGAGTATTAAAACAAAACAAAAAAAGTATTTGACTTGAGGAATGCCCTATAATCTATATGAAAGGAACACAATTATGCGATGAGTAAAAGTTTCTCGGATCCACTTTAACCCATTAGCAGCCACATATAGCAAAGCTATAAGTGGCTCCATGGCAGATTATGCATTTTTTTTTTTCCTGCTGGGGAAGTGTGCTTTTCCCAGCCTGGCAGAGATTCTTCCACCACCTGGCTGCACTGCACTTCTGACACCATCCCCTGGGTTACAATCACATGTCATACCATGTGATCAGAACTCTGAGGATACAGAGATTGTAGTGCCGCCGGTGGATGAGAGGAGACCCCATCCAGCCGCCCGGAGCAGGTAAATATTAAGACTCTCCTTGTGCCGTTCTGCACAGCTGCATTAGGCAGCTAAATGGCATATGCCATTTGAAGACTCCCTCCACGCAGGGCTGCTACAAGGTTAATGACTCCTTAGTCATTACTTTCCAGTAATTTATTGCCCCAACATGTCCTATCGATTGATTTTAAATTAAAATCAATTGAACGTTTGACTCTTATCAATCGGATAGTATGAGAGATTTGTCAATAGTGGGGCGGTAGAGCATGAGCGTTGCTTGGCGACAGGCCATAGTGTTGCAGCGCATCAATCAATCAGTTTTCAATACATATGTTGCTGAAAACTAGGGTGTTATTTGTGGCAAGAATCAATCCCTCTGTTCAGATTCTGATCAGAAAGGGATTTATGGCTTTGTATCTGGTGGCAAACTGTTAGTGTATGGTGAACGTTAATGAGCTAACAAAATGATTTGCTGAGATACGCTGGCCATATGTGCATTGATTGTCCTGATAATTTTATGACCGGTTTGCTCAAATTGATCAAATAAATCACTAATCCAGTGCTTCTAAATATCCACTCTATTAACTTTAGATCACTTTTTGTTCAGTTCATTTATTAAAAGTATCATCAGACGTTGAAAAAATGTGTAGGGCAGGAGCCGTTGGAGATTGATAACGCATATCGATGTACTGCATTAGTCAATGCTCAGTAGTTCTGCTTAAAGTGGACCCAAATTAAAAATACACGATTTCAGAAATAAAATCTATTTTCTAAATTATAATACATTGCAGCCTTTTTTCAGCTGCATGATGACAAATATAAAATATTTTACATTTATTGGAGGGACCGCTCCCTTCCTTTCATATTGCCGGGACAGAATCCGGCAGACTGGTGGAGTAGGTGGTGTCCGGCAAAGGAGGAATTGCTAATGGCTGCCACCTGTATATCCCTAGTTATGAAAAGAGAAGGGTGAAAAGCATGCACTGAAATGCTCATAGGCTTGAAGGAGTGTTTATTTATCTTTGTATGTGTCAGAGTGGTGCAACTAAATATTTTGAATTAAAAAAAGGTTTATTTGGGTCCACTTTAAATCTATTGAAATTAATTTTTTTTTTTTAATTGGTTTGACATATTGGGCCATAACCAAACTGTGTATGGTTAGCTTAACTTATTTTAGTTCCTGGACGTAGAAACTACGTCCAGGAACCATGCGCGCTACAGCGGCTGATCGTGCACGCGCACTCCCGGCCGCGGATTCGGTAGCCAGGCAATCAGTGTATCGGGCTATGGTGCCCGATCACTGATTCCTCTCCCCCGCTGAAAAAGCGACAGCTTCTCTCAGAAGCTGCGCTTTTTCTGGCTGTTCCCTCCCCGATGCGTCACTCTAAGCGTGTGTTACGCTTAGAGTGACGTCATGTTAACAAACTCATGGCTGCCATCTTGTGGCCAAAAAGTAATACTACAACTGAAAATAAAAAAAAATAAAAATTAAAACACATTTACATTATAAATCTATTGTTTACCTCCCACCCTCCCAAAACTACCCAAATAAAATGTTTACTATAAAAAAAACAAAACCCTTACGATTAAAAAAACAAACATGTAAATATTTACCTAGGGGTCTAAACTTTTTAAATATCAATGTAAAGATGAAATATTTCTATTTTTTTTTTTTATTTTAAACTTGTAAATAGTGATAGATGCAAAATGGAAAAAATGCACCTTTATTTCCAAATAAAATATTGTCGCCATACATTGTGATAGGGACATAATTTTAACGGTGTAATAACCGGGACATATGGTCAAATACAATACGTGAGTTTTAATTATGGAGGCATGTATTATTTTAAAACTATAATGGCTGAAAACTGAGAAATAATGAATTTTTCCATTTTTTTCTTATTCTTCCTGTTAAAATGCATTTACAGTAAAGTGGCTCTTAGCAAAATGTACCCCCCAAAGAAAGCCTAATTGGTGGCGGAAAAAACAAGATATAGATCAGTTCATTGTGATAAGTAGTGATAAAGTTATAGGCTAATGAATGGGAGGTGAACATTTCTCACGTGAAAACGACGGAACGCGAATGGGTTAATGATGTGTGCTGAAGTATTGTTATACATTCCATTCTACTGCTGTAGTTGTATTTGTACTAAATTGTGTTAATTTGTGTGTGTGTGTGTGTGTGTGTGTGTGTGTGTGTGTTTTGTATTTTAAACTATTCTCTCTCTCTCTGGGTTGATAGTTGACTCACTGTGTATCTTTTTTTTTTTTTTTTTTTCTTTTCCTTTAGTGCTTTGGGCACCTGCTGCTTGCTGCCCTGAAGAGCCGAAGCTTGTGGTGCTCCCCTGTTTCACTTTCCTTTTGTCTTGTACCTCGCTACCACAATGGATCAAGACTATGAGAGACGACTTCTGCGGCAAATCAATCTACAAAATGAAAATACCATGCCTTGTGTAGGTAGCAAATAGGTGTTATCCAGATATCCCTGTTATCTTTATGCATATGAAACTGTCTAAAGGTGGCCACCTACTATGTAGTATGACTGTACAATCAATCACCAATCTAAAGGGTCCCATACACCTAACTATTTTCCCGCTGATCTACAGCTGTTTCGATCACGGTGATCGAAACGGCTGTGAAATCGCCACACACACCGCTGACAGAACAATCGATTTCCGTGAAAATTTTTCTCGGCCACCGGCGGGTCAGGAGTGCGTCGTTAGCGGCGTTTGAATGCCCGACGACCGACGCAATACAGCGGTAATACATTACCTGCGCCAGCCGGCGCGAGTCCCCTGGTCTTCTTCTCCACTTCGGGCTTCAGAGCTACACAGAACTTCCTGTCCCGGCAGGAAGTTTAAACAGTAGAGCGCCCTCTACTGTTTAAACTTCCCCTGGACAGGAAGTTCAGTAGCCGGAGCGGAGAAGACATCGGGGTCTCGCGCCGGCCGGAACAGGTAATGTATGGGGGGGGGGGGGCAGCAAATTGTGATCGGTTTCAGGCTGAAATCGATTCACAATCTGTTTGCAGTAAAGGTGGCCATACGATCCCTCTCTGATCCGATTCGATCAGAGAGGGATCTATCTGTTGGTCGAATCTGATGGCAAATCGACCAGTGTATGGCCACCTTTACCACTTTGGTATAGTATGAGAATGAAAAATATGAATGAAAAATATGAGTCACTGTGAATTTATTGGTGTTATAGTACATGGATGTTGGTAAGATTGCATGAATTGTGCAGTCAGATTGCGTAATGTGTTGTCAGTGTCACCTTATGCCTGCAGACATGCCATGCTTTATCAAGGAGATAGTGTAACAATGCAACACTTTGAAGGAGCTATAGTAACATTGCCAACTGTTTTTGAAGATCAAACTTTGGATGCAAATAGCTCAGTTCACACTTCATGTTTGGTAGGCATGGAGTTATGGCAGGGTGAATGCAAAGGGATCATTGGGTAGGTGCCAGATAATGAGGGTTTTACTGTATTAGCATATTGTACAGGTGTGAATGCTGAGGGATTGTTGGGTAAGCTTAGTTGCTGATGTGTATAGCGTATGAGTAAAGGTAGCCATACATTGGTCGATTTGCCATCATATTCGACCAACAGATAGATCCCTCTCTGATCGAATTTGATCAGAGAGGGATTGTATGGCTGTCTTTACTACAAACAGATTGTGAATCGATTTCAGCATGAAACCGTTCACAATCTGTGGTGGTGCTGCCGCTGCTGTCCCCGCTGAGCGCCCTCTACTGTTTAAACTTCCTGCCGGGACAGGAAGAAGTGAAGCATACCAGAGTGGAGAAGACAGCGGAGACCTGGGAAGTCGCGCCGGCGGAGCAGGTAATGTATTGCAGCTGTATTGCATCGGGCACTAGAACGCACTAGAACACTAGACGAGTCAGTACATTATGCTATAGTGAATTCTACAGTTACAAGATGCATATTAATATATGACATGTCATAAAGCATACCATATGAAAAATTGCTTTGTGGAGATAGCATAAAAAGTTGGGTGTACAAGTAAACAATAGGGGGGTAGAGACTATGGTGCTCGTGATAGTAATGGGCTATGGGGTATTTTTTACACAGATTTGCAATGAGTGGTATTGGTAATGAAAAAGGGTATGTGTCAGCAAGTGTAATGGGTAATAGAGCATTGAGAAGAGAACAGGGGGCCAGAAATATAAGGTAAAGTGTGCAAATAAAATAACATAAAGAACTCACCAGAATTCCAGCAGTAGCAGGTGTAGCGCCTCAGTGGAGTGGTGAGGACGCTCAACTCCTTATATATACACAGGTACTTGCTAATAGGGCCAATTAGATGTGTGGGAAGTGTTAGGTGGGCGGGGTTAGGGTGAGTGTGCGAGCAGCCAATGGGTTTTCGCCAACTGTGTTCAGTGAATTGGGTTTTTGGGAAGTTAGGGCGGGCTTGCGAGTAGTGTGTTGGGTAGTTGGGGGGGGGTGGATACAGCTATCATGGTTACCAAATGTGCATCTGAGTACAGTACTAGCTAAATGGAGTACTGGTTAAGGGCACTGCCTTTGACATGGGAGACCAGGGTTCGAATCCCAGCCAGGGGATAGTTAATAAGAAAATAATACATGAACATAATATTATGGCAGGAATGAAATTAATACATTTGGCATTGCAAATGTAATGTAGCAAAATTATAGCTGGTGTTGATACAAAAAGGCAAAATAAATACTCATGGAAAAAAACATAAACATTGGAGGACAAGTTGTAAACAACTGGAAAAAAAAAATTATGGTAAAAACAATGAGATAAAAAGGAGGAAGAAGACAAAGTAAAACAAGACAAATAAAGATGTATAAATCATGAACAATTCTAATTATTGATATAAATAATGTGAATATACAGATGTGTAAATATACAGCTATGTAAAAATAATGATCTAGCCTGAGGTATTGTTGTAAAGATGAACGTTGCTATATTAAAAATGAAAAATACAAATATAAATAATAAAAGTACTAAAAATAGGAGTACTAAAAATATTACACATAAAAGGATAAAAGAGAGCGGCCAGAGATAAAAGAAAAACGGAATAGGTAGTGTTTTAGTAGATTTTTTTCCAAAACTTCGTTTTAGACCTTCAGGTATGAGGGTTCTTAGAGTTTGTATCCAGTACATTTCATGTTTTTTAAAGAGAATCTGTATTGTTAAAATCGCACAAAAGTAAACATACCAGTGTGTTAGGGGACATCTCCTATTCCCCTCTGTCACAATTTCACCGCTCCCCGCCGCATTAAAAGTGGTTAAAAACAGTTTTAAAAAGTTTGTTTATAAACAAACAAAATGGCCACCAAAACAGGAAGTAGGTTGATGTACAGCATGTCCACACATAGAAAATACATCCATACACAAGCAGGCTGTATACAGCCTTCCTTTTGAATCTCAAGAGATCATTTGTGTGTTTCTTTCCCCCCTGAGGGGGGAGTGCATAGCAGAACCACAACACTGAAGAACTTGGCAGCCTTCCAGACACAGGCTGACAAGTCTGACAGGGGAAAGATACATTGATTTATTACAGAGACTGTGATAGTACAAAGTGCTGCAGTAAGCCAGAACACATTAGAATAGCTTTTGGAACTTGTAGGATGATAAAAAACAGGATGCATTTTTTGTTACGGAGTCTCTTTAAGTTGTTCGAACGCATTTAGTAAACTAGCATCAACAGTCAAGTAGTATAATGCTGATGAGTTGTGGGTTATTGTCATGGTGGGTGCAAAAGTGCCGTGAAATGCTGTGAAGGGGGAATTTATTGGTGATGTTTCTTTTGTGTTGCCCGATTCTGCTGCGGGCCAACTGTGTAGTTCTCCCCACGTACTGGAGATGGCAAGGGCATGAAATGAGATAGATGACGAATTTGGATTCGCAGGTGAGGTGTTTTTTTATGGGATATTGAATATTGGTGCTAGAGGAAACAAAGGAAGCACAGGTGTTGATGAACTGGCAAGCTGTGCAGCGGTTCTTGTTGCAGGGGAAGCAGCCAGGCTCCTGTGCTTGCGGAGGGGAAAGTTCATTAGTTGTACGTAATTTGCTCGGCGCTAGGAGGTTGCGGAGATTCAGTGCTCTCCTATATGTAATTGAAGGTGCTGTGGGTAATAAGGGCCGTAAGTAGGGGTCTTGCATGAGAATGTCCCAACGATTTTTTTAGAATATTGCGGATGGACAAATGTTGGGTATTGTAACGAGTAATGAACGAGTAATGAACCGGGGTGGGCCTATGGTATTGGAAGGTTGTCTAATGGTGGTCAGGGGGTTGGAACATTTGGCTCTATGTCTTGCATCTTTGATAAGTTTTTTGGGGATAATGACGATCTGTGAATTTTTTTGTGAGAATCTCGGATTGTATATCAAATTGTGATTGGTCAGTGCAGTTCCTATGTATTCTTCTGTATTTACTGTAGGGGGTGTTAGTAATCCAAGGGTGGTGGTGAAAGCTCTTGAAATGTATATAATTGTTGGCATCGACTGGTTTAAAAAAAGTTTTTGTCATGATGTGATTGGATTCTATATATAGAGTGAGGTCAAGAAACTCAATGGGGGAGGTATGATAATGGTGTGTAAATTGAAGTCCTGCTGAATTTGAATTAAGGTAACTGACAAAGTGTGCAATGAGTATAGTGTCGCCTTTCCAGATGAAAATAAGGTCGTCGATATATCGCTTATATTGTACAATATTGTCGGAAAATGGATGATGTGTGGATAATTTATGTAATTCTAGGAATCCCATTGTAAGATTAGCATACGAGGGAGCAAACGAGCTCCCCATCGCGGTCCCACTTGTCTGATGGTAAATTTTATCGTTAAATGTGAATATGTTATTGTTGAGAATGAACTCTGTGCCTTGTAAAAGGAAGGTTTGTTGTGTAAGTGGCATGGATGGGTTGGTGGCTAGGTAATATTGTATTGCTTGGAGGCCGAAGGGATGGGGGATATTGGTATAAAGGGAGGTGACATCGCATGTCAGCCAGACATAATCCGGCTGCCATGCGATGTCACGTAGGAGTAGTATGAGTTGTTGTGAATCCTTTAGAAAGGAAGGAAGGGACTGTACGTGTGGCTGTAAATGTTGGTCAAGGAATCTGGAAAGATTGCTGGTGATGGAGTTGATGCCTGAGATGATGGGTCTACCGGGCGTTTTTTGTAAATCTTTATGTATTTTTGGTAGATAGTAGAAAATAGGGGTTATTGGCTGAGTGTTGATAATAAATTTAGTGCATAAGTATTCATTTAGAAATTATACGTTCCCAAAGTACTTTTTTTTTTTTTTTTTTGCTCTGAAAGCTGACTTTTGCATTTTATTTATAACTGCTTTATTCATGTTCTAACAAGCAGAAATGCTTTCTAAATTGTCTGACTTTGTTCAAGGGACCTGGCAGTGTTGGAGAAGGGTTTATTTACATTCCTCACTTGACACAATGAAACACAAGATAACATTATCTGCTTCCGTCCTGAAGGTGAAAACACCTGCCGGCTGAAGTAGTTAAATACCACAAAATTGTGGACACATTTGTGTGTGGTGATTCTGTATACCTGTATGTTATGTGAGTAAACTGTTTGTACGAGGGGGCTTCCTGTAAATTTGCACTAGTTGATTTACGTGAAGTCCTCTGGATCTCCTTCTCTGTTGATTAGACCAGTATGCTATCATCTTCAATTCTCAGACCAAGAGAGAAAGAGAACAGATCATAGCATAGCATAGTTATACCTAATGGCCACCACCCTAGTATAGGATTTCCGTGGGAGTATTACGTTGGATAACCCTCTCTTACCGTGCCCTATGATCTAGTAAGTGGCATGCTCACCTGGCTTATAGGCTGCTCCGACTTGGAGAGCACACTGAGTGTAATGGAAATTCACTAGCAATCTGCCATCCAGGATCCATCTTCATAGAAAGTGAATACCTCAAAACACATAACACCATTATAGTGCAGACATCGACATCGCTTAGAACATGCGCAGAGAGCCAATACTGATAACGCCTTTTGCTTACCTTTTTGTGTTGTTGCCCACCCTCACAGACAACTGTACTGGCTTTTGCATACAATGCTTTTTGGAGGTGCAGCTCATACAAACTGATTTAATTATTTTGCATGCATGTGAGGCTTTTGGAGGTGCAGCAGGTCTGCAGTAGGGTGTAGATGGGTTGAGGGGAAGCACATATTATTGATTGATTATGTGAGTGCATAATGTAGAAGTGTGACTACTGACTATAAATGGATGTATGTTTCAGTACATTTTGTGACTATTGATGTATAGTGTATTGTGGATTGATGGCCGAGTGCAGGAAGCAGCATTCTTGTGTTAGTCTAATGATTTCAGTCTCTACAGAATGTGACTTTATTCCAGGGCTGTGAAGTCGGAGTTGGAGTCGGAATCGGGGCAATTTTGGGCACCCGGAGTCGGAGTTAGAGTCGTTGATTTCATAAACTGAGAAGTTGGAGTCGGAGTCAGATGATTTTTGTACAAAATCCACAGCCCTGTTAAGTATTAGGCTAAGGAGTCGGAGCCATTTTGGGTACCCGTAGTCGGGAGTTGGAGTCGGAGTTTCATAAACTGAGGAGTCGGAGGATTTTTGTCCCGACTCCACAGTCCTGCTTTATTCTATATGGTGGGCGGAGCTTCTTATGGGAGTGTTCATAGGTGGAGTGTGTGTGTGTCTCAGGACCTATTAGTGTGTGTGGCTGGATACAAAGGCCACATATGTCTACTCTTGTGGGTATAGTGTGTGTGAAGGGGAAAGGGCAGAGTTGAAAGATGGCTGCAGACACTGGGACTACTTATATTCTTCCTCTTCCTTCCTTCTCTCTACTGCTTTTAGAAGGCTACAGTATGACACTTAAACTATAGTTAGTTATTTGGGTTGAAAAAAAAGGCATAAGTCATAGAGTTCAACCAGAAAACAAGGTTTTTGCCAAGCCCATACAGCTGCTGCTTGACCTCTGCTGTGTTTAGAAGTCAGTGAAGGGGTGATGGAAAAAGAAATGACTGTTATTAAATGAACTAGCAGACCTAAACCTGGCCACCCGCTCACACGCCCGCCCGGCTCCCTGTCCCCGTCCCCGTCCCTGTCCTCCTGTGTCTGTGAGGCTGGGTCCGTGCTGTGCAAATGCGCATTAGCAAAAAGCACGGACCCAGCGACACGGGTTTTATTATACAGGATTTAACGGTTGCTGCTCCCATAACAAATTGGGAGAACTTAGTAGTTTGTAGCATTCTAATGTTTAACCTTTCATTCCCTGTAATGTATTTTTTTTTATTTTTTTTTTTATAGTTAGACTACTGGGCAGTTGAATACTTTAAATTCAGAAAATATTTGCGCCGTGCATAAGTGCACATGCACAAACCTACAATACACACCAATCCAGCAAATGTAAATGAGCTCATTACTACTGTGCATGCACAAGTTCACCAACTTTGCTTGTTCAATAAAGGAAATGTGCACAAACAATTCCTTTTTTAACAGTGACTGGGAGGGATACTGGAGGGCACAAAGTGCAGAAAGCAGCCCCCCAAAGGTACCGTATTTTTCGGACTATAAGACGCTCCGGACTATAAGACGCACCTAGGTTTTGAGGACAAAAACCAAGGGAAAAAAAATAAATACTAAACCTAGTGTGTCCATGGTTCAGGGCATTTTATGGTCCTTCTCCCCTATGTCCCCCTTGTACCACTTGTGTTCCCCTGTGTCCAGCGACCTCTGTCCCCATGTCCAGTGCCCCCGTGTCCAGTGTCCCCTGCCCCATGTCTATTGCCCCTCTGTGTCCAGTTTCCCCTGGTTTAGTGCCCCTCTGTGTCCAATATCCCTGTGTCAAATGTCCCTCTGGTCCAGTGCCCCTCTGTCCATCATCCCTGTGTCCAGTGTTCCCTGGTCCAGTGCCCCCTCCTGTGTCTAGTGCCCCTCTGTGTCCAGCATCCCTGTGTCCAGTGCCCCTCTGTGTCCATTATCCCTGTGTCCAGTGTCCCCTGGTCCAGTGCCCCTCTGTGTCCAGCATCCCTGTGTCCAGTGCCCCTCTGTGTCCAGCATCCCTGTGTCCAGTGCCCCCTGGTCCAGTGCCCCTCTGTGTCCAACATCCCTGTGTCCAGTGTCCCCTGGTCCAGTGCCCCCTCTGTGTCCAACATCCCTGTGTCCAGTGTCCCCTGGTCCAGTGCCCCCTCTGTGTCCAGTGTTCCCTGGTCCAGTGCCCCCTCCTGTGTCCAGCATCCCTGTGTCCAGTGCCCCTCTGTGTCCATTATCCCTGTGTCCAGTGTCCCCTGGTCCAGTGCCCCTCTGTGTCCAGCATCCCAGTGTCCAGTGCCCCCTGGTCCAGTGCCCCTCTGTGTCCAGCATCCCTGTGTCCAGTGCCCCCTGTGTCCAACATCCATGTGTCCAGTGTCCCCTGGTCCAGTGCCCCTCTGTGTCCAGCATCCCTGTGTCCAGTGCCCCTCTGTGTCCATTATCCCTGTGTCCAGTGCCCCCTCTGTGTCCAGTGTTCCCTGGTCCAGTGCCCCCTCCTGTGTCTAGTGCCCCTCTGTGTCCAGCATCCCTGTGTCCAGTGCCCCTCTGTGTCCATTATCCCTGTGTCCAGTGTCCCCTGGTCCAGTGCCCCTCTGTGTCCAGCATCCCTGTGTCCAGTGCCCCCTGGTCCAGTGCCCCTCTGTGTCCAGCATCCCTGTGTCCAGTGCCCCCTGTGTCCAACATCCATGTGTCCAGTGTCCCCTGGTCCAGTGCCCCTCTGTGTCCAGCATCCCTGTGTCCAGTGCCCCTCTGTGTCCATTATCCCTGTGTCCAGTGTCCCCTGGTCCAGTGCCCCTCTGTGTCCAGCATCCCTGTGTCCAGTGCCCCCTGGTCCAGTGCCCCTCTGTGTCCAGCATCCCTGTGTCCAGTGCCCCCTGTGTCCAACATCCATGTGTCCAGTTTCCCCTGGTCCAGTGCCCCTCTGTGTCCAGCATCCCTGTGTCCAGTGTCCCCTGGTCCAGTGCCCCCTCTGTGTCCAGCATCCCTGTGTCCAGTGCCCCTCTGTGTCCATTATCCCTGTGTCCAGTGTCCCCTGGTCCAGTGCCCCTCTGTGTCCAGCATCCCTGTGTCCAGTGCCCCTCTGTGTCCAGCATCCCTGTGTCCAGTGCCCCCTGTGTCCAACATCCATGTGTCCAGTTTCCCCTGGTCCAGTGCCCCTCTGTGTCCAGCATCCCTGTGTCCAGTGTCCCCTGGTCCAGTGCCCCCTCTGTGTCCAGTGTTCCCTGGTCCAGTGCCCCCTCCTGTGTCTAGTGCCCCTCTGTGTCCAGCATCCCTGTGTCCAGTGCCCCTCTGTGTCCATTATCCCTGTGTCCAGTGTCCCCTGGTCCAGTGCCCCTCTGTGTCCAGCATCCCTGTGTCCAGTGCCCCCTGTGTCCAACATCCATGTGTCCAGTGTCCCCTGGTCCAGTGCCCCTCTGTGTCCAGCATCCCTGTGTCCAGTGCCCCTCTGTGTCCATTCTCCCTGTGTCCAGTGTCCCCTGGTCCAGTGCCCCTCTGTGTCCAGCATCCCTGTGTCCAGTGCCCCCTGGTCCAGTGCCCCTCTGTGTCCAGTGTCCCCTGGTCCAGTGCCCCTCTGTGTCCAGTGCCCCTGGTCCAGTGCCCCCTGTGTCCAACATCCCTGTGTCCAGTGTCCCCTGGTCCAGTGCCCCCTGTGTCCAACATCCCTGTGTCCAGTGTCCCCTGGTCCAGTGCCCCCTGTGTCCAACATCCCTGTGTCCAGTGTCCCCTGGTCCAGTGCCCCTCTGTGTCCAACATCCCTGTGTCCCCAAGTCCATTGCCCACCTGTGTCCAGTGAACACCCCCCCTCTTTCCGTGTCCTCCGATGTTCCCCTTCCTCTGGCGTGTCTCTGTCCCAGAGGAAGTAGCCTTTCCATGTGCACATCCCCAGTGACGTTTGATGTGTAAGTGGGCCAGGCAGGACTGTGACAATATTATAGTAGCCGGAGACGCTGGGTGCATGGAGTGGGTGAGATCTGTTTGAGGCAGTACAGCTGACACCCCTGGTCCAGTGCCCCTCTGTGTCCAGCATCCCTGTGTCCAGTGTCCCCTGGTCCAGTGCCCCCTCTGTGTCCAGTGTTCCCTGGTCCAGTGCCCCCTCCTGTGTCTAGTGCCCCTCTGTGTCCAGCATCCCTGTGTCCAGTGCCCCCTGTGTCCAACATCCATGTGTCCAGTGTCCCCTGGTCCAGTGCCCCTCTGTGTCCAGCATCCCTGTGTCCAGTGCCCCTCTGTGTCCAGCATCCCTGTGTCCAGTGCCCCTCTGTGTCCATTATCCCTGTGTCCAGTGTCCCCTGGTCCAGTGCCCCTCTGTGTCCAGCATCCCTGTGTCCAGTGCCCCCTGGTCCAGTGCCCCTCTGTGTCCAGCATCCCTGTGTCCAGTGCCCCCTGTGTCCAACATCCATGTGTCCAGTGTCCCCTGGTCCAGTGCCCCTCTGTGTCCAGCATCCCTGTGTCCAGTGCCCCTCTGTGTCCATTCTCCCTGTGTCCAGTGTCCCCTGGTCCAGTGCCCCTCTGTGTCCAGCATCCCTGTGTCCAGTGCCCCCTGGTCCAGTGCCCCTCTGTGTCCAGTGTCCCCTGGTCCAGTGCCCCTCTGTGTCCAGTGCCCCTGGTCCAGTGCCCCCTGTGTCCAACATCCCTGTGTCCAGTGTCCCCTGGTCCAGTGCCCCCTGTGTCCAACATCCCTGTGTCCAGTGTCCCCTGGTCCAGTGCCCCCTGTGTCCAACATCCCTGTGTCCAGTGTCCCCTGGTCCAGTGCCCCTCTGTGTCCAACATCCCTGTGTCCCCAAGTCCATTGCCCACCTGTGTCCAGTGAACACCCCCCCTCTTTCCGTGTCCTCCGATGTTCCCCTTCCTCTGGCGTGTCTCTGTCCCAGAGGAAGTAGCCTTTCCATGTGCACATCCCCAGTGACGTTTGATGTGTAAGTGGGCCAGGCAGGACTGTGACAATATTATAGTAGCCGGAGACGCTGGGTGCATGGAGTGGGTGAGATCTGTTTGAGGCAGTACAGCTGACACCCCGCCTAGACCCACCGCAATGCCACTTACCACATGTCCGCTGGCTGCCGATTCAGCTCAAAGTACCCCCTTCTCCGTCCCGTCCTGCCTCGGAAATGAAGAAGGGTCAGCACGAATCTGCGCAGACAGCCCACACAGCACAACTACCAATCAGACGTGGGCGCTACCCCAGACCACCTATCGCACCCGCTCCCTGCTCGTTTTCTTACAAGCGCCGATGCTGTGCACTGATTGGCCACAATGGTCCCGCCCGCGAGACCATCGCGGCCAGTTATAAAACAAGCCGGGAGCAGTGAGCGCTGCGATAGGTGGTATGGGGCAGCGCCCCCTGCCTGATTGGTAGTTGTGCTGTTGACTGACTGCAGATTCGTGCTGACCCCTCTTCATTTCCGAGACAGGACGGGGCGGTGAAGGGGGTATTTTGAGCTGAATCGACATGTGGTAAGTGGCATTGCGGTGGGTCCAGGCGGGTTGTCAGCTGTACTGCCTCAAACAGATCTCGCCCGCTGTGCTTTGTATGTATAGGCAGTGTGGCGGGTAGCCTTTTCAGACAAAGGACGATTAGGAGGGTCGGGGCACAGCGTAACACGGACACAGGCTGCAGACAGAAGAGAGTTAGAGGGCACAAAAATTGGCACATTCGGACTATAAGACGCAAGGACTTTTTTTCTCCCCACTTTTGGGGGAGAAAAAGTGCGTCTTATAGTCCGAAAAATACGGTAATTAAAAGTAACTGAGCCTTGACTTTTTTAATTAAAAGAATACCATTCATAAATATTTTGTCGTGCTTAAACATGTTTCCTGTGTTTATCCTTTGTATGTTAGGTATCGGAGATGAGAAGAACACTAACTCCCTCAAATTCCCCTATGTCTTCTCCAAGTAAACATGGAGATAGATTCATTCCATCTAGAGCTGGTGCAAACTGGAGTATTAACTTCCACAGAATAAATGTGAGTAACCTTGAAAAAGAAACTGAAGTAAATCCGAGCTATATTGATTGAAGGTATTTTGATTTAGGTACTTTAAAGTTTGGAATGCCGCAGGAGCTAAGGACTAGTTTCTACACTGCCACCATTGAGTCTGTCCTCTGCTCCTCCATCATTGTCTGGTACTCGGGGGCAAATGCAAAGGACAGGCATAAACTGCAGAGGGTAATCAGTACTGCTGAGAGGATCATCGGGTCACCCCTGCCCCCTCTGGAAGTCCTCCACACATCTAGAATGATGTCCAGGGCCAACAGGATTACCCAAGACCCTTTCCACCCCGGTAGGCACTTCTTCAACCTCCTGCCCTTAGGTCGCCGCTATAGGACCATTCGCACCAAAACCACCAAGCGTAGAAACGCCTTCTTCCCCAAGCGGTCCTCCTGCTCAACTCGAGGCACTCCACCAAATGACATTCCGTAATCCCCCTTAGCTGCCCCAATGGACAAGAGTCTGTAAATAGGTTGTCCCCTGCTGGCAGCACTGCACTGTATGCTACATATCATATTTGCTTTGCACAATGGACTTGCCTAATTGTACTATGTGTTGTTGCTATCGTTAATCAAGTTGTTGTTGTTATTGTTGCTCTGTAGCTATTACTCTGTACCATGTTGATGTGATCAATTTTCACTACCTGTACTTTGCTTTAAACAGCCATGCGTCCACAAATAATTCCGGGTGCGGCGTCTGCCGCATTTGGCGAATAAAGTTGATTCTGATTAAGTTCACAATTATGTAACATTTTTTTTTCCAAAGCTTTGCTCAGAGGAAGGCTATGCTGATTAACACATTTTCTTATAGTAAATGGGAACCTGTAACAAAAAACCCCAGATACTTACCTAAGGAGAGGGAAGGCTCTGGGTCCAATAGAGCCTTCCTGCTTTTCTCGTTGATTGTTTGTTCCAGCGCTGGCTCCCCCAGTAGCTGTATTTACCCAAATTATTCAAATACTGCCTTCTGCCTCCAAAGGAGGGTTCGGAAATCTTCGGGAGCCTGAGTGCTACTAAGGACAGGTGGCTCTGTACTGCGCACACTCTAGCACACACTCTAGCACACGCTCATGTAGGCGCAGTACAGAGCCACCTGTCTTCTGGTGCACTCGGCTCCTGAAGACCTCCAAAGCCTCCTTCGGGTAAGGATTCAAACGGGGGACCCAGCGCTGCAACAAGGGCACAGAGAAGAGCGGGATGGCTCTATAGGAATCCCATTGAAGGGATACTGGAGACTCTATTTTAAAGGCAACTGAAGCAAGAGGGATATGGAGGCTGCCATATTTTTCCTTTTTAAGCAGTACCAGTTGCCTTGCTATTCTGCTAATCCTCTACTTTTAATACTTTTAACCATAAACCCTGAACAAGCATGCAGCAGATCAAGTGTTTGACATTATTGTCAGATCTGAAAGATTCGCTTCATGCTTGTTTCTGGCATTATTCAGACACTACTGCAGCCAAATAGATCAGCAAGGACTGCTGGGCAACTGGTATTGTATAAAAAGAAATAAATATGGCAGCCTCCATATATTTTTCACTTCAGTTGTCCTTTAAAAGAAAAAAAAAAGTTTCACTTAGCTGGGGCTTCTGCCAGCCCCTGCAGCCGCCCTTAGAAGTCGACGGCCACTGCCTTTGTGCGGCCCTGGTAGCGTGCATACTCTCTCCCCCATTCACGTCGCCGGGAGCATCCTGCGCAGGCACAGTATGAGAAAATCTTGTACTGCGCAGAACGCTCCTGGCGACGGGAGCGAAGATGCACGCTACCAGGTGCAGTGGCCCACCGACTCACAAAACCAAACAGAGCCGCCACGAGGGACCCGGAGGATCTGTTTGCCCGGGCGCTGGCACAGGACGTCTGCAGGGGGGCGGTAAAAGCCTCATGTAAGTGTTTTTTTTTATTTTTTTTATTTTTTGTTTTGTTTTTTTCCCCACCTTACAGGAGTCCTTTAACTTTGAAACTGCAGTGAGAGAGTTGTGAAGGCTGCCATAATTTTTTCCCTCTTAAAGAATACAGACATGTCATCCACCCCCCTTTAAAGCAGAACTGAAGATATATTTAAAAACCTGCTGTTTCACTTTCCTGGGGCCCCCAGCAGCCGTCCTGTCCCACGACGGTCCTCCACAAGCCTCTGTTCTCCCATTGCCAGCTACTTGCGGTTTCGCCAGTGGGCTACTGCGCCTGTGCGGCTCTGCCCACGCATAACCTTCACGTTCCAGTCCACAATAGCGCAATTGCAGATGGGAATGCAGAAAGGATACGCTTGGCAGGGCTGCGCTGGCCTTGACTTACAAGTCGAGCAACAGAGCGGCGACGGGAGAACGGAAGCTCGTGGAGGACCGACGTGGGACAAGACGGCTGATGGGGGCTTGCAGAAGTCCCAGGTAAGTGAAACAGTTTGTTTTAAAGGGAACCTAAACTGAGAGGGATATGGATTTTTCCTTTTAAACAATACCAGTTGCCTGGCAGTGCTACTGATCTCTTTAGCTGTAGTAAAGGCTGAATCACACACCTGAAACAAGCATGCAGCTAATCCAGTCTGACTTTAGTCAGAGCACCTGATCTGCATGCTTGTTCAGGGGCTGTGGCTAAAAGTATTAGAGACACAGGATCAGCAGGAGAGTCAGGCAACTAGTATTATTTGAAAAAGAAAAATCCATATCCTTCTCAGTTTAGGTTCCCTTTAATTCTATCTTCAGTTCCGCTTGAATCCTTTAGTATGGATGAGCTTGCAAATGTCAATCTGTTCCTTCTAAGTCATAACAGAAACTGAGGGTTTATACATATGTACACACATGCAGGCTTCTGCGGCACATGGGGTTAACTCTGCTATCACGGCACTCAATGAGTAATTTTGGCACCAGGAAAAGACAAAGACCAAATTAAAATAAAAACAATACAATTCGGTCTCCAGCAATAGCTGAAAGCCAAATTGCATCATACCCCAATGCCACAGAGAAATTTGGCAAGGCAGGGAGAGCCATTTTTCTGCTGCACCCTGCTCCCAAATTTCCTGGCGCCTTTTTTACACGTATGCCAATATGAGCTTATGGGCAGTTTAGAACCTTACTTTAAGGGTAGGTGAACTTACAGATAGATGCTCACCTACCTTTTCTATCCATATCTGCAGCAGAAAAATCTATTGCAGTCTATTTGAGATTTTTAAGTGAACCCAAGGTAAGGGTGATATGGAGGCTGCCATATTTGTTTCCTTTTAAACAATACCAGTTGCCTGACAGCCCTGCGGATCTATTTGGATTCTTTAGTGTCTGAACTGTACACAAGAAACAAGCATGCAGCTAATCTAGTCAGTTCTTACAGTATTGTCAGAAACACTTGATTTACATATGCTTTTTCAGGGTCTTTGGCTTAAAGTATTAGAGGATCAGCAGGACAGCCAGGCAACTGGTATTGAGGGTGGAGGGGCCCAAATATAGGTTATGTAATGAAATAATAATAAAGTGGAGGGAGGTGTCTTTACCACTCCAGATGGAAGAACCCATACCACAGGGTAAATGTAAAAATATTTATTTATTTAAAAGGACAACGCGGTTCACGTTATTTTCACGTTGGCGATATACGGTGGTTGCGGGGTCTGCAACCCACCTTTGTGAGTATAAATACTCTTTTATACTGCAATCTAACATCCAATACCCCGCAATACTCCACCATTTGGCTCCTGGTCTCTCCTTGTTCTAAAGGTGACCGTGGTATCCCCACAGTGACCACATTTTCTACTAGGCAACTGGTATTGTTAAAAAGGAAATAAAACATGGCAGCCTCCATAAAACTCTCACCTCGGGTTCACTTTAATTTAGTCATGGAACTAAAGGCAAAACTTTCAATCCCCCTCTGATCAGAATCAGATCTACCTGTTAATGCTGTATTTTTTTCTGAGTATGTAGCTTCTTGTGGGCATAATCATATTTCCAACGGCCAGGGAAAATTATTGTAAATCTTTGTATGTACTGTACAGTATTCAGATTCCCCCCCCCCCCCCCCCCCGGAAGACAGGATCTGAAGTTATACACATAGATGGGATAAGCTGCTTTCTCTCATTCTAGTGTTATTCAAGGAAAGACCGCTCAACTCACCTCTTGAATGCATAAAAATGTCTATTCACAAAACCAGTGAAGAAGGCTTTTTGGTCCTTTGTAGCACCTTACACACTCCACTATCTTGCTGGTCAATCTGTAGCTCTGGGTACCTCATAGAGCCATGTTAATCAATGTCATGCACTGAGGAGGCTAAACCAATCTGAAACAGTCTGTATGCATGTTGGATTATTGTGGCTGTGTACAATTAGCTGGCACATCATTGCATTCCAGCAGTTCTGGAGGTGTGGCTAGCATACAGGGACAACAAAGGATAATTTTCATATTCAGCAGTTATCGTGGGAGACATCATATGCTCACTCCAATCTGTTTAGAGAAGGCAAAGTTTTGCTTTGTGTAACATTTTAGCAAGAGGGCTTTTTGGTTCTTTTGTAGCCCCTTACACACTCCTAGGAGTTCTAGTTCGCCTGAGCTTGCTCGGTAATCCTGTAACTAAGACCTTCGAAAAATGCGTTGAGCTATGACTAAGGGCTGATAGTTGTTTAAGTTACAATCTAAGGGTCTGTTCTCTAAAAGCTGTGTGGTCTACCTCCCCCAGGCACGGCCAATGAACACCTAAAAGGGGACACCACCTCACGTTAAATTGAACATTTGTCAATAAAGAGTACAGCAATACATTTAAAATATAAAAAAAGAGCATTTCATGATAAACGTAAAAAAAGGGCTGTAAATCATAGTATTCACATCACATTTGGTGTTCATACCATCTGGGAAGCAAGTTTCCATTTGAAAAATCCAAAAGGTCTGCCTTTTAAGGAGAAGTATTTTTGTCGTCACCCCATAAACAGCGTTTAACTAGACTTCTTGGCATGTAAACATACTCATATCCCCTTCATGACATTGCCAGAAATGTTTTGCAGCCGCTGAAGTGGTCCACTGCAGACCTCTGTAATGCTTAAAAATTCTCTTGACAGAGGGAGCAGCTTGTACAACTTACATACTGTTAACGGCAAGATATACAGGCTATAACATATATATATAACATCACTTTGTGAATCCTACACACAGCTAAAGTGTCATATTTGTTTCTTTAACCACTTTACCACCACGCGTGCGTATATCTACGCTCCTTTTAACACCCTTTCCCCACCTTGAGCGTAGATATACGCACTGTCCGCGCTCCCGCTCGCTCGTGCACGCTGCCGGCCGCTCGCCCGGAGATCAATGAACGGGAAAACGTTCCCGTTAGTTGATCTCAGCCCCCCAGCAATGAGCGGCTGCTTCTGTGAGAAGCAGCGCGATCATTGTGAAAAAAAAGTTTCCCTCACTGAACTTCCTGTAAGCGTATTTCCGACGCTTACAGGTCGCATGAACAAAAAATTACTGTGGCCAAATGGTAAAACTACATCCAAAACATTTTTCATATACAAATACATACTTTTACACTATAAATTAACTCATTACCTCCCACACTCCCGAATTTATTTATTTTTTGTAATAAAGAGAAAAAAAATACAATAAACATAAATAGTTACCTTAGGGACTGAACTCTTTAAATATTTATGTCAAGAGGGTACAACACTGTTACTTTATAAACTATGGGCTGGTAAATAGGCATGGACGGTAAACTGAAAAAAATGCACCTTTATTTCCAAATAAAATATTGGCGCCAAACATTGTGATAGGGACATAATTTAAACGGTGTAATAACCGGGACAAATGGGCAAATTTCATGGATTTTAATTACAGTACCATGCATTATTTAAAAACTATAATGGCCAAAAACTGAAAAATGATTTTTTTTCCCCCCACATTTTTTCCTATTTTCCCATTAAAACACATTTAGAATAAAATAATTCTTGGCATAATGTCCCACCTAAAGAAATAATGTCCCACCTAATTGGTGGCGAAAAAAACAAGATATAGTTAATTTCATTGTGATAAGTAATAATAAAATTATAGACGAATGGAAGGAGCACTGAAAGGTGAAAATTGCTCTGCTGCTCAAGGGATAAAACCCCTCAGTGGTGAAGTGGTTAAAATATGGACTTAATGGGTGACTTTTCAGTTCAGGTTTGGAACTCGCACTGTATTTCATATACAGTGGGATGCGAATGTTTGAGCCTTGTAAGGGTTTTTTCGCCTTCCTCTGGATCAACCGGGATATGTGAGGGAGCAGGCTGGTGTTGTACTTTGTTCTCTGGTTGAACTCGATGGACGTATGTCTTTTTTCAACCAAAATAACTATGTAATTAGTATGACAAAATGTGAATCTTCATGATTTTCCTGTATAAATCATTAATTGTTAAGATAAAAAATGTCAGTTAAATATATCATATAGGAGACACACACACAGTGATATTTGAGAAGTGAAATGAAGTTTATTGGATTTACAGAAAGTGTGCAATAATTGTTTAAACAAAATTAGGCAGGTGCATATATTTGGGCACTGTTGGCATTTTATTGATTCCAAAACCTTTAGAACTAATTATTGGAACTCAAATTGGCTTGGTAAGCTCCGTGACCCCTGACCTACATACACAGGTAAATTCAATTATAGGAAAGAGTATTTAAGGGGGGTCAGTTGTAAGTTTCCCTCCTCTTTTACATTTCTTTGAAGAGTAGCAACATGGGGGTCTCAAAACAACTCTCAAATGACCTGCAGACAGAGTGCTCACCATCATGGTTTAGGGGAAGGATACAGAAAGCTGTCTCAGATTTCAGCTGTCTGTTTCCACAGTTAGGAACATATTGAGGAAATGGATAAACATAAATCCAGGCACATCGCCTCTAGTTAGGACATTAAATAAATTATTAGGGAAAGGGAGGTGCTGAAGGGGGTGTGGCTAGAAAACAGCAAAAATCTATTAACCCTTCGCACACTCACATGCAAATGTTCAAACAATTGCATTCACAGATTCACTCATCCAGGCACAACTGTTATCCCTACAGCTAAATTAAAAGCCAGGGTTTTAGTTCACAGAAGAATGCATTCTTATGCTTAATCACCTATACTGCGCAGAAGTACCCAGGTAAACATAGGTGTCCTAACTCTGGCCCTGTAACATGCATAGTGCAGACATGCAAACACATTCATTGCATCAAACCTATCAATGGATTAGGAGCACACATCCTAACTTCCTCTCCTGGGAAAGACAGTGCATCTTACCAATCGCACAAGGGAGCTAATGTTATGTGTCCATGTGCACCATGCGCATACACCAGCATAAGCTGTCTGCATGCTGACAAACATACAGGGGAAGGGGGGAGTGCACCGAATTGGACCCTAGCCACAGGGGTCAATGATACATGCACATGGACACATAACATTAGCTCCCTTGTGCGATTGGTAAGATGCACTGTCTTTCCCAGGAGAGGAAGTTAGGATGTGTGCTCCTAATCCATTGATAGGTTTGATGCAATGAATGTGTTTGCATGTCTGCACTATGCATGTTACAGGGCCAGAGTTAGGACACCTATGTTTACCTGGGTACTTCTGCGCAGTATAGGTGATTAAGCATAAGAATGCATTCTTCTGTGAACTAAAACCCTGGCTTTTAATTTAGCTGTAGGGATAACAGTTGTGCCTGGATGGGATTAATGGATTCCACTCAGTATCAGCAGATTCTGGAGACCAATGTTCAGGAATCAGTGACAAAGCTGAAGCTGCATCGGGGCTGGATCTTTCAACATGACAACGACCCTAAACACTGCTCAAAATACACTAAGACATTAATGCAGAGGAACAAGTACAACATTCTGGAATGGCCATCTCAGTCCCCAGACCTGAATATAATATAAAATCTGTGGTGTGAGTTAGAGAGCTGTCCATACTCTGAAGCCATCAAACCTAAATGAACTACAGCTGTAGAGATGTTTTGTAAAGAGGAATGGTCCAAAATACCTTCAACCAGAATCCAGACTCTCATTGGAACTTACAGGAAGCGTTTAGAGGCTGTAATTTCTGCAAAAGGAGGATCTACTAAATATTGATTTCATTTCTTTTTCGTGATGCCCAAATTTATGCACCTGCCTAATTTTGTTTAAACCATTATTGCACACTTTCTGTAAATCCAATAAACTTAATTTCACTTCTCAAATATGTGTGTCTCCTATGTGATATATTTAACTGAC
Organism: Hyperolius riggenbachi; assembly: GCF_040937935.1. Classification (NCBI taxonomy): domain Eukaryota; kingdom Metazoa; phylum Chordata; class Amphibia; order Anura; family Hyperoliidae; genus Hyperolius; species Hyperolius riggenbachi. The sequence continues at coordinate 86,306 of NW_027152420.1, read as the reverse complement.
ATATTGTTTATCGTAACAACCAATGATTTATACAGGAAAATCATGACGATTAACAATGTTGCCCAAACTTTCGCATCCCACTGTATATCTTGTTTTATTCCCCGTAGCAAAAGTTATTTATTTTTTTCTTTCTGTGTAATTGATCATAATATCCATCAGTCACAGGAGCCCTAGTGGTCTGACCGCACTTGGCCTTCTAAACGGTGCCAGCGCACAGATCGTGCGAACTCTGGTCGCAGTCAATGCGCAGGAACCGTTAAGAATTAGCCGCAGACAACCCAGAAGGGGGCCTGTGAGACACAGGTAATTACAACGTACACACGATTCCACGGTATCTGCCACCACCACTGGTATGGGCCAGTGGACCCGATTTACTGACTGACTAGTCCTGCGAATAAAACGGTTAAACACACGGTATTCTGTCTAGCCAACAACAAACAAACAGTAGCGTATCTTCAGAGACCCGGGATCAGTTCTGTGTGTGCTGATAAGCAGGGTAGCGGACAGTGAATGACTTGGAGAAAGTCGTTTAATATATACAGACAATTATTAAAATCAACAATTATTAAAACAGTAATAGCCAGTATAAAAAATAAAAGAAGGGAGAAAAATACTTAGCTCCTGGAAAGATGTCCTTTTTGTGGGAAAAATCAGAGTTCTGGGTTTCAATCAAAGTTCAGAGTTCAGACCAGGTGGATGCCAGCATATCCTCAAGCTGGCACCGATGAGTTCAAGATGTTTTCAGGGTGGAGGACACTGAGTTTGGCTCCTCTGCCATTCTTATGCCCCTGATTCAGTAGGAGGGAGTGAGGGCGGGCCCACACACCCCCTTAGAACATGAGATGAGTCCTCCCCTTGTCCTGGGGGACCAGAAATCATGCCTTAACCATATATGGGCTCTATCTCACAGAACCGTACAGGTCAGGGCAGATTTACTAATATTTTCAGGTCTGCCTCGATTTACCCAGCGCCCTGATACCAGACATGAGGGGTGGGACCCCTGTGGTATCATCAGGGCACTTTCAAACTGCCTAACTGGCAGTCCTTACCGCAGAATGTTCTGAAACTTCCTCAGAACCAGCATCGGGACTCATGCTACACTTCCCCCACGTTTGGCGAAGCTGCCATCTCAGGAACCCCAGAAATATGACAGATCTGGGAAGTTATGGATTATGCTATGAGACTCAGGTTTATTCAGGATGTGTTCTAGCTGCTAACAGCTGACTTCCCTTTGATCTTTACCAGAGAGCAAGGTGTCAAGACCTCCCGAGGATTCGTAGCCTGCCTGGCTGCACCTAGGCATCCTGATCACCCTTTGGTTAATTAGCATCTACATGAGATCAGCTAGGTGTCACCTGGTTCCCAGAACAGAAAGGGGAATTGTGCCTTCCACAGGAATATGTCCAAGCTAATTAACACCTCCCCCCCAGGCTTTCACTTCAGCTAAGACAGATCCCCCAGCTGTTCCTAGGCAGAGGGATACTACACATCAAATCTTGGTTCTATTGATCTAAAGAACAATCGATGCAGGGAATGAGTGCGATCGTTCTTTTCTTCACGGGCGGTTCCAGGACGCGCCTGCGGCCCCGCAACCGTCCGTGACACCATCAAAAGCAAAATCGATTGGTAACTAAATATAGTTTATGGTCTGTTTTAGTTTAGTAGTTTGCTGTCTGCCGAGCAGCCTGTTCTGGAATTTTGGTCACTATGGTTCCTGTGCTAGGAATCCTGGTGCCTATGGATAACAGAAAACCAGGAGCCTGATGGTGCTGTATCATTAGGTCATATATAATAGGACAGAAATGGGGGTCTGATATACTCACAAAGATGGGTTGCAGATCCTGCAACCACTGTACGTGCCTACGGGGAAATTACATAGTTATTTGGGTTATAAAAGACTTGCGTCCATCGAGTTCAACCATAATAACCATCCTCGTACGGTTGTCCAATTCTTCAAGGCCCTGGGTGGTAACTCTCCTTGGGTCTTTCCTATTTGTAGGTGAAATACCAGTCCTTGGAAGCTATCGTGTCCATATGGAGGTGTACTGAATAATAACCAAGTTTTAGGAGGCACCCAAAAACAATATACTGATGTATAAGACTAAAAAATGTGTTGGGTCTCTGCCCGCTTCCTCAGGTCAATAAAACAGGCAGATGCGGAAAAAGCACATCATCTAACGCACACAGCATCTATTAATATGCATCAATATCAAATATAAAGTACATTAAAAACTCCATACAGTTCTGTTCAAATTGTCAAAAAGAACTGAAACATATCTTCCCCATCTAAGTCATAACATTAGAAATTATTATATACATTGATTCAAATTCCTAAGTCTTCTTATACTAATGTTCACAAAGTGTATAGTGTGTGAACATATTCTGGTGCTATACTGAAGTGCTTCTATAAATCAGATGCTGCAGCAATGCATCCTCTTAGTCATATCTGCATGACCGGAGAAGGGGGAAAAAAGGGGGAAACCCTCCATAGTCTTATCTCTGCGTCACCACCGATAATAGTGATCATATAGTATAGTGAATAACATAATAATAAGCCAGCAATCTGTTAGCTGACAGTTTAAAATGTAGACTTGCATGTCCTGGTATATTATAGCTGCTGATAGACGTGCTGTCAAAAACCTGTTTGCACATAACCTAATTCACAATAACTTTTCTCCTACCTTGCTTGTAAAACTGTGTGGAGCGTGAGCGGCTCTCCCCCGCGCCCTCATTGCTTATGTCCTTCAGGACCGATTACTTAGTTCTTTTTAACCATTTGAATAAGACTTGTGGAGATTTTATATAATTTTTATATTTGATATTGGTGCTAATAGATGCTATGAATGTTAGCTAAATGTATATGCACTTTCTTTTAGGCATCTGCCTGTTTTATTGACATGAGGAAGTGGGCAGAGACACACAAAATGCGCCTTTTGTTTACTCATATAGTACAATGTTTTTGGGCGCGTCTTAAAACTTTGTGGTGTTGAGCAGCCTGTTCTGTCCTTTTTTTAGGGGAGAGGGGGAGTTGTCCTGCCGTGAACCGCAATGAGGAGCACAGTAGTGGTTGGTCAACTATTAGCCAACTCGGTCTGCTGATGTTAATAAGAATAATAATTTTTTCTTACAAGTTTTTTTTTTATTCTCAGCTATGGCAAGTGTTTTTATAGCGTAATTAGTTATGCAGTTCCAGCTGCAGTCTGCTTGCAGAGAAACTGCAATTTTTAGAGCTGCCGATCATTTTTTTTTTTTTTTTTTATTCTTTATTTTCACTTCACAGGGAAAAACATAATGCAATTGTGAATTATAGCAGGATAATATACATCTGGTTTAAAGCACATTCAAAGATAGCAAGAAATTAGCTGCCATTAATCATTAAAGTTGTTGGAAGTCCAAGACAGTCTCAAGATTTCAATCAATCACAAATGCCTGAGTGTACATAAACCACTTATGGTGCAGCCAACATAATATCAGAATGTACATAAAGACATAAGCATATGTAATATACCTTAAAAATATGCAGATTTAACAGCACCTGTGTCCAAAAGTCTGGACTTCCCTGTGAAGTATTTTTATTCATAACCCCCAGAAACTTCCCCATCCACACTCCCATCCTCTGGTCGCCTTTATCCCTCTCTGCTAGGTAAGTTTTCATATGGATCGCAAACATAACAATAGCTTCTCCTTTTCACGCCTAAGGGCCAACTTTTGTTTTTACTTATTGGACACTGGTATTCTAATTACTGATCATTTAGGATCTGCCGTATTTCCCCAGAGGCTCTAAAGTAGTTCCAGAAGGACCACATTTTTTTATAAACTTCTGCAGTATCAAAGAGAACCCGAGGTGTGTTTAAAGAATGTTATCTGCATACAGAGGCTGGATCTGCCTATACAGCCCAGCCTCTGTTGCTATTCCAAACCCCACTAAGGTCCTCCTGCACTCTGCAATCCCTCATAAATCACAGCCGTGTTGTGAGGCTGTGTTTACATCTGTAGTGTTAGTCTCCGCTGCTCCCCCGCCTCCTGCATAGCTCCGGTCCCTGCCCCGTCCCTTCCCTCCAATCAGCAGGGAGGGAAGGGATGCAGGCGGGGACTGGAGTTCTGCAGGAGGCGGGGAGAGCAGCAGACTGACACTATAGAGATAAACACAGCCAGCTCTGACAAGCTGTTTGTCAGCAGCGTGGCTGTGATTTATGAGGGATTGCAGAGTGCAGGAGGACCTTAGGGGGGTTTGGGATAGCAACAGAGGCTGGGCTGTATAGGCAGATCCAGCCTCTGTATGCAGATAATAATCTTCAAAACCAGCTCGGGTTCTCTTTAAAGGCTACGGCTGTGAGATCCTCCATCAGTTCCACAACATCTAATTCTCTAACTAATTCTTCAAGACCCGGGGGGGTTGTTTGTTTCCAATGCCTTACTATGAGGCACTTTGCTGCATTTAGAATGTGTCTGACAACCGATCGCTTGTAATTTTTCATTCTCCATTCATTAAGATGTAAGAGGTAGAATTCTGGTGTGAATGGAACTGGTCTATCTGTGACAGATTTAATGAGTCGTTCAGTTTTCTTCCAGAAGTCTAATATGACTGCGCAAGACCACATAATATGCAGCAAAGTACCTCTTTCAGCCTGGCAGCGCCAACAGAGGTCAGATCTTTCTGGGTAAATTTCATGCAGCCTGACGGGTGAAATACCAGCGTGTGAGCACCTTATAGTTTATTTCTTGTATTCTAACAGCCCTCGAAGATTTATGAGCAAATGTGAAGATCAGAGTCTTCTGGGCTGAAGAAATGGTCTGGCCCAGTTCCCGTTCCCACCCTTGTATAAAGGACAGTGTCGGCGTGGCGAGGGAAGTAATCATGTTATTTTTTATTTTATTTTTTTTATCATAAAAAGGCTTTATTCAAATTTTGCAAATAAGTGTCAATTGACAAGTCAGGTACAGTCCATCATAATAGATCAAACATTTGGTAATTAGAGCAAAGTGGGAGTATAGAGAAAAAAACACTAAAACAAAGACACTAGACATTGGGGTTCAAGTTTTCACAGTGGGTAGACCATGGATCCCAGATGGAATTAAGTCTATCCATGTTATCTTGAGGCATAGAACAATCTGTCTGAAAGCTTAACCCATTCAGGTTCCGTGGTTTTCACGAGAGAAATGTTCACCTCCCATTCATTAGCCTATAACTTTACCACTACTTATCACAATGAACTGATCTATATCTTGTTTTTTCCGTCACCAATTAGGCTTTCTTTGGGGGGTACATTTTGCTAAGAGCCACTTTACTGTAAACGCATTTTAACAGGAAGAATAAGAAAAAAATGGAAAAATTTATTATTTCTCAGTTTTCAGCCATTATAGTTTTAAAATAATACATGCCTCCATAATTAAAACTCACGTATTGTATATGCCCATATGTCCCGGTTATGACACCATTAAAATTATGTCTCTATCACAATGTATGGCGACAATATTTTATTTGGAAATAAAGGTGCATTTTTTCCATTTTGCATCTATCACTATTAACAAGTTTAAAATAAAAAAAAATATAGAAATATTTCATCTTTACATTGATATTTAAAAAGTTTAGACCCTTTGGTAAATATTTACATGTTTTTTTTTTTTTATTGTAATGTTTTTTTTTTTTTTTTTTATAGTAAACATTTTATTTGGGTAGTTTTGGGAGGGCGGGGGGTAAACAATAGATTTATAATGTAAATGTGTGTTCATTTTAATTTATTTTTATTTTCAGTTGTAGTATTACTTTTTGGCCACAAGATGGCGGCCATGAGTTTGTTTACATGACGTCACTCTAAGCGTAACACACGCTTAGAGTGGCGCATCGGGGAGGGAACGGCCAGAAAAGGCGCAGCTTCTGAGAGAAGCTGTCGCTTTTTCAGCGGGGGAGAGGAATCAGTGATCGGGCACCATAGCCCGATACATTGATTCCCTGGCTACCGAATCCGCGGCCGGGAGTGCGCGTGCATGCGCGCGATCAGCCGCGGGGGCGCGCGGTAGCGCACATGGTTCCTGGACGTAGTTTCTACGTCCAGGAACCAAAATAGGTTAATATTGTTTATCCTATCAGAAATCAGAGTAATAGAAAGAGTAACAGTTTTTCATTTCAAAGCTATAGCCCATAGAGCCGATAACACCAGATACCTATATAATTTCTGAAACTTTCTTGGGATTAATAAATTCGAGGAAAATAACAAAGCCTGTTTTTTAGTGATCTTAATGTTAAGAGAAAATATCTTTGAGGCCAACTCATTCCATTGGGCCCAAAACTCTTGAGCAACCTTACAATCCCAAAAGATATGAGATAGAGAGCCGTTGTTATTACAATTCTGAAAGCATAAAGGGGAAACAGAGGGGAATATCCTATGTAGTTTCATTGGGGTGTAGTACCATCGCAACATAAGCTTAATGGCGGTATCTTTTAAGACATTAGAAGCTGAAGTTGAGGCCACATTAGACTAAATTTTGGACCAGGTGCCTAAGTCAAGTTGTTCTCCTAGGTCTTGTTCCCATTGCAACATATAAGGCAATTTACTATCAGTGCCCTCACCAATCAGTAATAGATTCTAGAGATAGAGCCTCTGCCTCGTCCTTGGTTATAATACATAATCTCAAAAGGTGTAAAGGGGATCTGTGGGATAGGGTTGTATAATGATTGAAAATAATGCTTGATTTGACAATAGCGGAGCATTTCTTCATCGGGAATAGATCTGGAAAAGCGGAAGTGGTAAAAGGAAGAGAACTTATCCGCTATCCAAAATTTATTGGCAGTGATTAAGCCTTGATCTTTCCACCAAGTAAAAGAATGAGGGTTTTCTAAGGCAGGGGGAAAATCTAGGTTACCCAAAAAGGATACCCGAGTTGAAGGAACAGGGGCTAGATGAAATTGCGCTTGGGTGAGAAACCATACCTTAAGAGAATGGGCTATAATAGTGTTAAGGGGAAGAATTTTGGAGATTATCCGCTTATTAGGGGAGGCGATTAATGTAGGTAAGTGATAAGGCTCAATTTATCCCGCTTCAAACTGGCACCAAAGTGGAGGGTCCACAGTTAGGTTCCAATCTAATAACTGAGAGGTGCGAGCAGCTAAATAGTAAAACCATAAGTTGACCATACCAATACCACCAGAGAACTTATGGCGATTATAAAATCCTAGAACGGATACGAGGGGGTTTGTTATCCCATACAAATTTTATTAAAAAGAGATTGAAGTTGGGCTAATTGGTTCCTCCAAAGAAGAATGGGCAATGTCCTAAAGTAGTACAGCAGTTTGGGCAACAAAATCATCTTACATGCCAGGTTGCGGCCTAGCCAGCCAATCTTATAAGTTGACCAATCTTTGAGATACTTAGAAATAATTGAGAATAGAGGAGGGTAATTTGCCTCAAAGAGAGATGAATACTTAGGGGTCAAAAATATCCCTAGATATTTGAATTTATGAAGCTGCCACTTAAAATCAAAGTTAGCTTCTAACAGTTTAACTGCAGGTCTAGGAAGATTGACTGGCATAGCCGCAGACTTGGCAGTGTTAACCTCAAGTCCCGAAATTGTCGCAAATTTATCTAATAGAGGAAGCAATACTGGGAGAGAAGTATCAGGCTGAGACAAAATAGTAATACATCATCTGCATAGAGCAGGATTTTATAAGTTTCATCATACCCGTGAATATCTGGATGTTGACGCAGGGCTTCCGCCAGGGGCTCCACAGCCAAAGCAAAAAGCAAAGGAGATAGTGGGCACCCCTGGCGGGAGCCCCTACGCAACCTAATGGGGTTAGAACAGGCACCCGGGATGTGAATGTGAGTAACTGGGTCAGTGTAAAGAGTCTTAATAGCTGATACAAAGGGGCCATGTATACCAAAACAGGGTAAAACCAAATGCAGGTATTCCCAGCCCACCGAATCAAAAGCATTATTAAAGTGTAAACTTAACATCAAAAAACGAGAGTCGGTGAGCTGGGAGTCCTGGATAAGATTAAGAACACACCATCGAAGCCAGTCTGACCGAGAGAATTTTGGAGAATAATTTAATATCATTATTGAGATGGGACGGAAGTTGTTGGGAAGAGAAATGTCTTTAATCCCTAAGCCAGGATTGGACCAGTTAGGTAATAGCATTTCTGGAGGGAAAGTCTCACCTTGCAGGACAGCGTTAAAAACAGGGATCAAATGGGGGATTAATAAATGAGCGAATTTTTTGTAATAAGAGGATGAATACCCGTCAGGTCCTGGGGCAGAGGAGGATTTAAGTTCTTTAATAGCTTTAGCTAGTTCGTTGTGGGCAATAGGAGCGTTTAACAGTGACAGTTGTTCAGGGGAAAGATTAGGCAAATTCAAGGAGGAAAGCCAGGAGGATGCCTGACTGGCTTCGATGGGGGCCGGTGAGCCCAAAAGTTTATAGTAAAACTTTTCAAAGGTTTGAATAACTTGTTGGGGCATGCGGGGGTTTGTAAAAATTATTTAACTTCCTAGCAAACATGGTAGAAGGATTCTGACCATATAGCATGAATTTAGCTTTTGTAAATTTAAGGGTCTTTTCTGCTTTATTGTTCAATAAAAGATTTAATTCGGTCCGTTTATGTTGGAGCAACTGAACTAGGGAAGGATCCATCGAGGAGCCATGCAATTTATATAGTGCTTCTAACTCAGAGGTAAGGGAAACAGTTTTTTGCGACCTATCCTTCTTTGCTTTAATAGCTTTTAGAAATAAGGATACTTCTAATGGAAGGTTTATGAGCAGCCCACAACAACCCTGGTGAAACATCAGGAGAAGAGTTAAAGGGAAGGTTCAGGGAGAGTGGGTAAAAAATAAAAATCAAATTCCACTTACCTGGGGCTTCCTCCAGCCCGTGGCAGGCAGGAGGTGCCCTCGCTGCCGCTCCGCAGGCTCCCGGTGGTCTCCGGTGGCGCGCCCGACCTGGCCAGGCCGGCTGCCAGGTCGGGGTCTTCTGCGCTCCAAGGCCCGGAACTTCTGCGTCCCACGCCGGCGCTCTGACGTCATCGGACGTCCTCCGGGCTCTACTGCGCATGCGCAGAACTACTGCGCATGCGCAGTAGAGCACGGAGGACGTCCGATGACGTCAGAGCGCCGGCGTGGGACGCAGAAGTTCCGGGCCTTGGAGCGCAGAAGAGCCCGACCTGGCAGCCGGCCTGGCCAGGTCGGGCGCGCCACCGGAGACCACCGGGAGCCTGCGGAGCGGCGGCGAGGGCACCTCCTGCCTGCCACGGGCTGGAGGAAGCCCCAGGTAAGTGGAATTTGATTTTTATTTTTTGCCCACCCTCCCTGAACCTTTCCTTTAAAACAAAAGTATACCTCAATGGAGGCTGCTATCTCAGAACGGTCAGCTTCAGAGGCAATTAAGCTGTCATTGAGTCGCCAACGCTTATATGAAGGGGGAGGACCGAAGGAGTTAAATTGAGCCAACACGAAATTATGATCAGACCAGGGGCAAATTTCAATAGATGAAGCTGATATACTAGCTGAGAGATTTGGGGTCAGAAAGATATAATCAAGTCTGGCATAAGATCCTCTAGCATAAGAATAAAAAGTATACTCGCGAGAGCCCATATTAAATGCTCTCCAAATGTCGACCAATTGGTTCTGAGACAGCAGCCTCTGCAGCTTTCTAGGAAAACTGAGAGCAAAAGGTGAAAGAGAGCTCCTATCTAGTGATGGATTGGCTACAACATTAAAATCGCCTGCTAAGATTAAATGGGGAGAAGAGTATGTTTCCAATACAAAATTAAGTTTAAAGAAAAAATCAGCTTGGGCTGTATTAGGGGCGTAGCAATTTACCATGGTCGTCTGTTTATCAGCTAGAACCCCTTTTAAAACTAGAAATTGGCTCTCTGTGTCTTGATAGGACTCTTGCAGGTCAAAAAGTATGGAATTATGCAAAAAAATTGAAACCCCTCTAGCTTTTTTAGCAAAAGTGGAATGATAGTGGCGGCCAAAAGATCTATCAAAGAACTGTGGAAATTTACCCCGAGCAAAATGGGTCTCTTGTAAAAAGAACAAGGAAGCTCCCAAACGTTTATATGTAGAAAAGGCCTTATGCCGCTTGCAAGGCTCGTTAAAGCCCTGCACATTGTGCAATATCAATTTAACCATTATTATAATATAAATGACTAGGCACAACCAGTTTAAAAATGAAGGAGATACCTGAGTAGAAAAATAAGTGAACAAAGCCTTAAACAAAAAGACAACAACAGGAAAAATAACAAAAAAAGAACAGAACAAGAACATAAGAAACCATCTGGAGGCCCTAAATAGGGACATCTTAGTCCAGGAAACAACACCTTTCCAAAGTGGGAAGCTATTTGTGACAATCCAGCCCCGCGATCCCGTCGAGATCTGCTCCCGTTAGCGTACGCAGGAAGTACGGGCGCAGACGGACAACGAGACCGGTTGCTGGATCGTCAGAGGTAAGAAGAAAAGGCGACAGAGCGTGCCAATCCCGTCTAATCTGCTCCCGTTAGCATACGCAGGAAGTACGGTGAACAGATTGACAATAAAGATTGGTCGCGCAGCTGCCGACAATATGTAATGGGACAAACATCCACCAATCCCGTATTACTAGGCCACTGTTGCCATGCAGGTCTCATGCACTAGAGACTGCTGGAGGCAAATTCACTGTGTGCGTAGTAAACGGTTAAGGTTGGTTGGAGGTGCCCATACATGTACAATTTTGATTGTATATACAATCTGTAAACTAAAAATATCGATTTCGCGCTGGAAATCGGGTAAATACACTGCCACCACTGTCGGGTTGTATGGAGCCGACAGTCTCCAACGCTATCATAATACGGTAGCCAGCCCAATCGCGTTCAACACGCTCAAGTCACCGTTCGGGGAATAGTCACTTCCGACGGCTTAAAGACTGTGAGCAATGTGACGTTAAAGAAAGGTTACTGGGTCCCTATATGATGCAATCTCGAATTGTATTTACAATCGAGAAACGAAAGTTATCGATTTCGCACAGGAAATCTGGTACTAGCTAATCCTAGAAGGAAGAAACGGTTATTTACAACCTAGCTAGCAAATCAACAATCATAAGCAAATCATAAAACAATGCGGTAGTATGACTGACTCTTCAGAGGGCAGATTCGTTATAGCAGCAATCAGATGACCAGAACAGGCACAAGACTGAACGATAAAATCGTTAGTTTATTTCTAAACTACATACACACAGCTTATTTTAGAATAGATTGATTGGACAGAGAGAAGAGAGGAAGAGAAACAGAATGAACAGAATGTCTGATTATATACAGTTCAAATACCGTTATTGGTAGTCCATGCGGCAATCGCAAGTCTTTGGCGAAAGTCCCAAAATGGCGGTTGCCATGCGGCCAACAGGCCTTTGTTAGGAAGTTCCAAGATGGAGGGTTTGCCCGTGTCCTTGCGGGCTGCCAGGATGTTACTAGGCATCAGATTGAAGGTAAAGGACACTGAACTTTTGTGTCATGTCAGTTTTGTTCCTCCCTGTAAGTGGGGGGAGTTATGACACGTACAAGTCCAGCCTTGTGCAATTTGAATAAGGCAGTGCCCCCTTAGGCAGGGAGAAGTTTGGGCCAATTCATATTTTGCCCGCTCTCGGCATGCCCGTGGGTAATATCAGGAAACCGAATAAATATTCATAGTCAGCACAAGTAGTTGAATCCGTTAATACCAAACACGAGGAGTCTGGATCGCTAATAGCACCGTCCCTCACTTTCACCTTACTGGCACTGGTTCTGAAAGCTCTAGAGGGCTGAAAATCTCTCAGGACCAGTGTCATGTGGAATCTAATAAATTCCGTGAATTTGAGGGGACTGCGATCTTGGGAACACCAGAAATATTACCAAATTGTGTCTATTTATTAAATACAGTTTCTACAGTTCTGTGGAATCCTTGGGTGCCGCCAGATGGCGTGATAAGGATCATTCCTGTCTCCTTTCAACTCAGGCCACAAGGCAGCTATCTTGGACTCATGCTGGGTCGGGGCCGATCAGGCTGGAGAAAGCTACCATTTATGAGCTTCTGTCAACTGATATCTACCCTTCACCTGATGGATGAGGTCATAAACACCTCAGGTAGTCCCCTGTGCTGGCCGAATCTTCCAACAGGAGGCTAATTAACTGGCCATGAAAAGATTTCTCCAGCCCTTTGGTGAAGGGAAAAAAAAAGTGTATTTAAACCAAAAACTGTCAGTTTGGTGGGTTTGCGCAGAACTAGCGTTGGTAGCTCCATGACGCATTCGATATGTCATCGACGGCGTCACACTATTGATCTACTAAGCTGCCCCAAAGGTGAGGGGGGGAAAAGGCAGGCAGTCAACGGTCTTGGCATGGAACCTGTTCAGCCCCAATCAAAAGGTCACATAATAAAGTAAGGGAGAGCATCAATAGTTACTGAAGCCACAGCAGGGTCGGTCAGTCATCCGAACGAGACACTCTTGGAGACTTGGAGGCCGGAGATTGAGACCAGATTGGAGAAACACTCTGGCGACGTTGAGGGATCGGTATGGAGGGGGGTTGCAAACCCAGCTTCTCCAATAGTGTTACACCTTCAGCTGGAGTAGTGGCAGTAAGCACTGAGCCATCTTGAGAAACAATAAGTCTAAAGGGAAATCCCCATCGATACTGCACTTTAGCTGCTATAAGCACTTTCGTGATGGTTTTCATTTCACAGCGTTTATCCAAGGTCACAGGAGAAACATCAGGGTAAACCTTAAAACGAAATTTCAGTAGCCTTGCGTGCAGCCTGCAGAACACGTTCTTTTAAAAGAAAGTCTTTAAAGCACATCACCACATCTCTGGGGGGCATATTCTCTTGAGACTTGGCTCGTAAAGCTCAGTGTATTCGATCAAATTTAAAGGCATCTTGCTCCACATCAGTAAGCAGGTCAGCAAATGCCTTCATAGCAATAGGCCTTAGGTCAGTGTAAGACTCCGGGAGGCCCCGGAGTCGCAAATTGCTACGCCTATTCCGATTATCCAAGTCCTCCATATGAAGATGCATGGAGCTTACCTCGGATTTCAAAGTGTCGTGCTCAGCCGCAAGCTGCTTGTGAGCCTTGCAAAGCTCGTCGTGTTTCGTCGCAAGTACGCCAGCGCGGGCCCCGATCTCCGCTATCAACTGGGACAAGGCCTCGGTTGTTTTGCGGAGCTCCGTTTGCAGCTTACCTACAAATCTGTTGTAGGTGCGGTCCAAGGCGTCTTCGAGGTCACGCTTGGTGAGGCCGAGTTGCTCCGGGCTGCAGGACCGAGAGGAGGAATGTCTCTGTGGAGAGGAGCGGTTAGAGCGCCTGGAGCCATGTTGCGAGGACGCCATCTTGGGTTGGGCCCGGAGAAAATAGCTCATAAGAGGGCCTTCCGAGCTGCGGACTTGCGTCTTGCTTTTCCCAGGCATGCACTATATTGAGGGGATGAAGATAAGGTAAAGTATGGATGTTAGCAGAACAGCTGAATTTCATCCCCGGCAGAAAAGGGCTGAAACCGAGCGGAGCTTAGCTCACATACGTCCGGCCGGAAGCATGCCTCGCCACGCCCCCCATGTTATATATTGTGGATAAGGTTTTCCTAATGGGTCCTGGTGCAGAACAAAAGTCTTCGAACTCAGTTTTACACCTCAGTTGGGCTGGCTGGAAACCATTTTGTGTAAGGAAGTGCCTGTATTGGAAATATTCCCACCACTGTAATGACTTAGTGCTTTGCCTCCTCTTGAGGTCTTCCAAGGAGACCTATCTATCTCCATTGCACATCTCAGAGAAGCCCACATTTCTCGACCTACTTAGAAAGTTTCTTCTAAATTCTGTACAATTATCCCCTATAGCAGGGTTGTCTGAGATTGGAAGTAATGGTGAGGGGCAGGGCGCCAGATTCAAAATTTTGTTTGCCCTATGAAAAGTAGTCAGAGTAGAGAGACAGATAGGTGGCAGGCACCATGAAGTTTTGGGTTTATCTGTATTCCAGATTAATCTGGATAGAGGATAACAAGATAAGGGAGGTTTCAAGTTCAACCCATTGCTTGTGTTCCTGATGCCTGCCCCAGTCCACCACTCTGGTGAGGATAGAAGCAAAGTAATATCGTTGCACACTAGGGAGAGCCACACCACCCGCCTGTTTGGGACTGTAGAGGATTTCCCCTTTAAGGCGTGGAGGTTTATGTTTCCAAACATATGAATTAAAGGCTGTTTGTGCTTGTTCAATAAATTGCGAGGGGATTTTAATTGGTAAAGTCTGGAATAAGTACAATAATCTAGGCATAATATTCATTTTTATTACTGAGATCCTTCGGAACCAGGAAAGGCCCGGTAGGTCCCAGCGTTTCAGGTCACTGAGAATTGTATTGAGAATTGTGGGAAAATTGAGCTTATAGACAGATTTGAGGGAATCTGAGATGTACGTGCCTAGGTAATGGATGGCTTTAGGGTTCCATTTAAAGGGAAAGTTTGCTTTTATGTGTTCGACTTCTGCAGAGGGTAAGCCCGCATTAAATGCTTCACATTTGTCAAAATTGATTTGAAAGAAGGATAACCTGCCAAAATGATCGAATTCAGAAATTAAGTTGGGAAGTGTGATTACCGGATGGGTTAAGAAGAATAGGAGGTCATCCGCGTAGGCTGCGACCTTGTGGTTAGTGTGACCTACTTGGATGCCCGTAATATCTGGGTTCCCACTCACTGTGCACAGGAAAGGCTCCAGGGCGAGAGCAAAGATTAAAGGAGAAAGAGGACACCCCTGCCGAGTACCATTTGTAATCTGTAAAGAATTCGATAGAATCCCATTAACTTTGACCTTGGCCGACGGGTTAAGCAGCGTACACACGCCGGACTTTAGGCAACGACGGGTCCGTCGTTGCCTTCCGCTGGGTGGGCGTGCCAGCGACAGTCCGGCGTGTGTACGCTCTGTCGTCAGACTGATACGGCTGTTTCTGAGCGATCCGCCCGGCGGATCGCTCAGAAACAGCCGTATCAGTCTGACGACAGAGCGTACACACGCCGGACTGTCGCTGGCACGCCCACCCAGCGGGAGGCAACGACGGACCCGTCGTTGCCTAAAGTCCGGCGTGTGTACGGACCTTAAGTATATAACGCACTAATGCAGGACGACATTCTCTCACCCAGGTTGATTTGCTGCATAACCGTTTGTATCCACCCCCATCCCACCCTATCAAATGCTTTTTCAACATCTGTGGATAGAAGCATACATGGGCTTTTGCCCTGACGGGTGAGCTGGAGGAGGTCAAGGGCCCTGATCGTGTTGTCCCTGGCTTCCCTCTGTGGTATAAAGCCTACCTGGTCCCAGTGTACTAGAAAACCCATATATTCTGCAAGCCTGTTTGCCAGGGCCTTGGCAAAAAATGTTATATCAATATTTAGTAATGATATAGGCCTATAGCTTCCACAAGCTGCTGGGTCCTTATTTGGCTTGGCTATTACCGAAATGTGTGATTCAAGAGATTGTGCTGGAAAAGACACTTGTCTCCCTTTCCGCTAGACCATTAAACAGTTTGCATAAATAAGGGGAAAGTGTGTTTCTGAATTTTTTGTAGTACTCGGCAGAGAATCCGTCTGGCCCCGGAGCCTTTCCTGTTTTAAGACCCGAAATGATCTTTCTAATCTCACACTCTGTAAATGGAGCTTCCATACTATCCTTCAATATCCTCTGATAGTTTGGGCATGTTGGAGCGGATGATGTAATTCTTTATATCTAAAATATCTGGGGCCTTAACTTTCCCTTCTGCATTTTGAGATAGGTTATATAGCTTATGATAAAATTATTTGAAGGCATTGGCTATAGACTCACTCCTAATGTGTTTTTTACCACTACGGTCAACAATGTGAGGAACATATGTTTTTTGTTGCTGCTGTTTCAATGCGCGAGCTAATAGTTTGCCTGGTTTGTTGCCGTGTAGGAAGTATAAGGCCCCATTCACACTTGCGGATCGAGTCCGCAAGTGTCCGGGGGTCCGGGGGCCGCAAAGAGACCGTACGGGTCTCTGCGGTGGCCACAAGTTTCCACCAGTTGCGGATCCGGAATGTATCAGTTCCGGCTACAATAAAGTAGCCGGAACTAGATACATTGCAGTGCCAGAAAGGCACCGCAAGCATGGGGGATACCGGCGTGTAGTCCGGGCCCCCCAAGTGGCATAGGACCGGTGCTGGAAGCATCCGGTCCTATTGCCAGTGTGATGAGAAACATCTGTTTCTCATTGCACAGCATGGCCGCATGTTCGAGTCAGGATCCGGCCCGGGTCCGCAGCCGCACCGGGACAGACTGAAAAATAGAGCATGTTGGAAAAAAAGCCGGATCGTCCCGGAGCTGCGTTCCTGGATCGGATCCGGATCCGGACGGTCGCACGAGTGTGAATGGATACATTGATTAACAATGTATCCATTCACCATCCGCTGTGTACGGAGCAGTCCAGGGAAGCCGGACCTGGAACGCTAATGTGAACCGGGCCTAAGTGTTGGCATCTCTGCGCCGCCTGTTTAGCTTGATCCTGTAAAATTTTATTTAGCTGGCGTCTAGCTTCTAAAAGCTTTGTTAACAGCGGGTCACTGGGATGTCTTTTATGTGAGTATTCTAGGCTACGTATTTCATCCAGTAATTTCTTTATTAACTCTCCTTTCTCCCTTTTTAGTTTAGTACTGCGTACAATTAATAGACCCCTCATGACACATTTATGTGTTTCCTACAGAATGGAGGGCGACACATCCCCCACATCGTTGAGCTCAAAGTATTCTTTCAATTTGCCCTCTATCTTACCGACCTCACCCTCTTCACGGAGTAATGATGAGTTAAGGCGCCATGTGAACGGAGTGTCACGTTTCACTTTGCAGTTGAGCGACATTTGAACTGGGGCATGATTTGAAAATGTAATCACCCCTATGTCCGTGGTTATAAAATCCGAGATTAAGTTGTGGGAGACCAGGATATAGTCTAGTCTAGAGTACACCCCATGCAAGACAGAATAGAAGGTGTAGTCTTTGGTGGTTGGATGCGTCACTCTCCATACATCAACAAGTTGTCTGTCATGTAGGGCTCTTTTTATCTTGTTTAATTTGGCGTGCGAGATGCTACTTCTCCCCTGGGAGGTATCTATTGCAGGGTTAAGTGCGACATTCAGATCTCCACCCAAGATTATGCTGCCTTCTGCGAACACCTCCAGTTCGGTTAGAAATTGAGTATGAATTTCTCTTGATCTACATTGGGTGAATATATAGAGCCCAAAGTGAATTTATTATCTTTAATTAGGCACTTCAGTATAAAATCTTCCTTGTGGGTCATATTTTGCATCAATAATGGAAAAGGGCAGGTCATTACTTATTAGTATAGCAGTGCCCTTGGTTTTGGAATTTGGAGAGTTACAATAGGAGGTTGGGAATTGGCTATTTCGTAATTTTGGGTGAGTATCCCCCTTAAAGTGTTTCTCTTGCACGAATACAATTTGTGCCCTTTGTGCCCAAGCATCTCTCAAGAGGATATTCCTTTTTTCAGGAATATTAAGGCCCTTGGCGTTAATAGTTAACATTTTTCATGTGATCCATTGCGATGGAGAATTAGAAAAGAGTAGAATGGAGGAGGCGACCAGAGGAACCCCTACATTTTTAAAGAAAAACCACTTCAAGTTTAAAACAAATATTAATTGAACTTTTGTATTGCTGAACAGCATTGTAACAAAGACCCCCAACTAAGAAGGTTATAACCTCTATTGTATCCTGCAAAAGCAGGGTTCTCCTATGAGGGATAAAGGAAACTATTGTCCACCGCGAGAGTGGGCAATCCCTTCCCTCTTCCAGCCTCATCTTATTTGGAATAAAAGATTCAAACTAATCTGGACAAGAGTTTTCATATCTCACCTACCCATGGCAGGCAACCGCACTCAACAACAAATATGTGAGTGGGGGAGGGGAACTCTCCCATTTCCCCCAAATCGCGTATCACTAGCAGTAAGTAAGCAATAGAGCTCCCTTCTTGAGCATAGACCTAGCACCATGTAAGCCGTGATATATAATTTCACCTTCACTAAATCATATAGAAATTTTTATGTAGCAACCCCTTTAAAGTGGGGCGGCAAGGGCATGGGACTGTGAGTTAATTTAAGATATCAAAGTGGGATGGGGTCTGCGGGACCTGTAGACAAGGCCGGAGACACTGGGGGTGTTAGGCGTACAGACGGTGCGACCCTTAGGTGGCCACTGTATGGGGAGGAGGGGAATAGCAGTGTTCTCTCCAGAAATTTTTTTCAGCCGGGTGGCATGAAAAAGTAGCCGGGTGGTGACTGAAGGTCATGCTGGGAGGGTCACACGAAGTGGCTAATTTATTTTGGGTGCCACCACCTATGTTGAAAGCTGCAATTAGTGGCTACAGCAGGACATTTGGATTTGGACATGAGTAGCAATTTAAGATTAAAGCCGAGTCCCCATTAAAAGATAGATCATGGAATTCCGCTATGAACAATCGTTCCACGATCTATCTTTGAACATTGGAAGTGGAGTGATGTGACCGAGAGGACACAAGCAATCGTTCAAATGAAACTAAGTTTTTGCTACCGATTTTAGCGGAAACTATCGTTTAATTTTAACAATCATTTCCAATGTGATTGATCAGGATGTTCTTTCAAAACAAAATAAGCATCACGGTTTGTAAGCCATCTGTAACTCGTTGTTTAACGAATCTTCGTTAAACTATGATTACGTAATGTCATGTGGAATGATTGTCTGTTGTGTAATTTTTATGTGGGTATGGACATTTTGGACTGAGATCATAACCAATGCCTGCTGTAACAGATTGCCATTAAAGAGAACCCGAGGTGTGTTTAAAGAATGTTATCTGCATACAGAGGCTGGATCTGCCTATACAGCCCAGCCTCTGTTGCTATCCCAAACCCCACTAAGGTCCCCCTGCACTCTGCAATCCCTCATAAATCACAGCCATGCTGTGAGGCTGTGTTTACATCTGTAGTGTCAGTCTCTGCTGCTCCCCTGCCTCCTGCATAGCTCCGGTCCCTGCCCCCGTCCCTTCCCTCCAATCAGCAGGGAGGGAAGGGATGCTGGCGGGGACTGGAGTTCTGCAGGAGGCGGGGAGAGCAGCAGACTGACACTATAGAGATAAACACAGCCAGCTCTGACAAGCTGTTTGTCAGCAGCGTGGCTGTGATTTATGAGGGATTGCAGAGTGCAGGGGGGACCTTAGGGGGGTTTGGGATAGCAACAGAGGCTGGGCTGTATAGGCAGATCCAGCCTCTGTATGCAGATATTATTCTTCAAACCCACCTCGGGTTCTCTTTAAGATGCAGGTGGGTATGATGTATAGGTAATCAGCTAGATCAGTGCTGTCCAACTGGCGGCCCGCTCGTCTCCGTGAGCTGCAGGCATGGCTTCCGCTATGGGCGCCATGCCTGCAATCTCATATTGTGCACTCTGCTGTGTCCCCCGGCTGGCGCTGCCTCCCAGGTCAGACCTCACAGATCGCGGCGACTGAAGAGAGCAGAGTGCGCATGGTACCCGCATACACGGAGTACGTCACATGCGGAAGTGACATCATTAATCACTTCCGCATGTGAAGTTCCTCCGCGCGGGTGCTATGCGCACCTCTGCCTGCTTCAGTCGCCGCGCTCTGTGAGGTCTGAGCTGAGGCAGCGCCAGCGGGGACACGGGACGGGAGAGGACAGCGCTAAAGGTAACAGCCGAGGCACTGACTGGACACCTCGCTATCTAACTGGGGGGCACCTGTCACTATCTAACTTGGGGGGCCCCTGTCACTACCTCAGCTGGGGGGCACCTGTCACTACCTCAGCTGGGGGGCACCTGTCACTACCTCAGCTGGGGAGCACCTGTCACTACCTCAGCTGGGGAGCACCTGTCACTACCTCAGCTGGGGGGCACCTGTCACTACCTCAGCTGGGGGGGCACCTGTCACTATCTCAGCCGGGGGGGGGCACCTGTCACTATCTCAGCTGGGGGGGGGCACCTGTCGCTACCTCAGCTGGGGGGCACCTGTCGCTATGCGCACCTCTGCCTGCTTCAGTCGCCTACCTCAGCTGGGGGGCACCTGTCACTACCTCAGCTGGGGGGCACCTGTCACTACCTCAGCTGGGGGGCACCTGTCACTACCTCAGCTGGGGGGCACCTGTCACTACCTCAGCTGGGGGGCACCTGTCACTACCTCAGCTGGGGGGCACCTGTCACTACCTCAGCTGGGGGGCACCTGTCACTACCTCAGCTGGGGGGCACCTGTCACTACCTCAGCTGGGGGGCACCTGCCACTACCTCAGCTGGGGGGCACCTGTCACTACCTCAGCTGGGGGGCACCTGTCACTACCTCAGCTGGGGGGCACCTGTCACTACCTCAGCTGGGGGGCACCTGTCACTACCTCAGCTGGGGGGCACCTGTCACTACCTCAGCTGGGGGGCACCTGTCACTACCTCAGCTGGGGGGCACCTGTCACTACCTCAGCTGGGGGGCACCTGTCACTACCTCAGCTGGGGGGGGGGCACCTGTCGCTACCTCAGCTGGGGGGGCGGCACCTGTCACTACCTCAGCTGGGGGGGGGGGCACCTGTCGCTACCTCAGCTGGGGGGCACCTGTCGCTACCTCAGCTGGGGGGCACCTGTCGCTACCTCAGCTGGGGGGCACCTGTCGCTACCTCAGCTGGGGGGCACCTGTCGCTACCTCAGCTGGGGGGCACCTGTCGCTACCTCAGCTGGGGGGCACCTGTCGCTACCTCAGCTGGGGGGCACCTGTCGCTACCTCAGCTGGGGGGCACCTGTCGCTACCTCAGCTGGGGGGGGCACCTGTCGCTACCTCAGCTGGGGGGGGCACCTGTCGCTACCTCAGCTGGCGGGGGGCACCTGTCGCTACCTCAGCTGGCGGGGGGCACCTGTCGCTACCTCAGCTGGCGGGGGGCACCTGTCGCTACCTCAGCTGGCGGGGGGCACCTGTCGCTACCTCAGCTGGCGGGGGGCACCTGTCGCTACCTCAGCTGGCGGGCACCTGTCGCTACCTCAGCTGGGGGGCACCTGTCGCTACCTCAGCTGGGGGGGCACCTGTCGCTACCTCAGCTGGGGGGGGCACCTGTCGCTACCTCAGCTGGGGGGGCACCTGTCGCTACCTCAGCTGGGGGGGGCAGCTGTCGCTACCTCAGCTGGGGGGGCAGCTGTCACTACCTCATCCGGCCACACTACAGCATCACTGCAAGGCCTTTCAGCCCACACATCATCCCCAATCCGGCCAAAAACAGTATAGCCAGGCACAGCAGCCAGTAGAGAATTTAAAATCCAGGTGAGAGGTGTCTACCATATTAAGGGGACATTCTGCCTATTTATGTGAAATGCTGTCTATTTATGTGCCTCATGATTGCTGAATTTGTCTTGTTGGGTGCCTCATGATTTGTTGGGGGCATCATGATGCTGAATTTGTCTTGTTGGGGGCCTCAGGATTGCTGAATGTGTCTTGTTGGGAGCCTCATGATTTGTTGGGGGCCTCATGATTGCTAAATTTGTCTTGTTGAGGGCATCATGATTGCTGAATGTATCTTGTTGGGGTCCTCATGATTTGTTGGGGGCTTCATGATTGCTGAATTTGTGTTGTTGGGGGTCACATGATTGCTAACTGCGAGATTATGGGAAAAGCTGAATCATCATCATATGAGACAATAGCATTAAACCTACTTTTTTTTAGCTTTTTAAAACGGAAAATAAAACTGGGAGGTTCTAAAAAAAAGAATACATTTTTCAGGAGTAGGATGGATGAAATTGTTTATCTTCACAGTTTATTTTCAACTTGGATTTTCCATAATGTTCATGTATGAGTTAAAACGTTTGTATGTAGTTTAAATTGCTGTTGCCACTTTGCGATAAAGTGACACTTGGGTTGCAGTTTGGGCACTCTACCTCCAAAAGGTTCGCCACCACTGTCCTGATCTAATGTCCCACATTGCTAACTTCATGTAAATTTGTCTCCACCCATGGCCACACACACATTCTGGTCCATGGCCACACCCATTTTTCGGCGCTCTGCGCACAACGGAACCCTTGTTTTACGACTTTGATGCAATCTTGAATTGTATTTTGTGGGGATCTGCTGGCAAATGCATTGCATTTTGTGGAAAGTGCTGCCAATCTAATTGTCCTTTAATTGCATGTTTTTTCCTTGGGGGGGGGGGGGGGGGGGGTCTGCGGCTCCAGCAAGAACCTTCGGCCCTCCACCATGGGGTCTGAAAAAAAAATGGCCCTCCATGCCCATGAAGTTGGACAGCACTGAGCTACATAGTCAGCTTATCCCAGGAATCGCAATGAGCTGTGTAAATAGATCGTCACAGGTCAGCAGCAGCTGTATCCCCCTGAGATTTCTCACTGTTTGATTTCCCAGAGACACACGTGGGGGGGGGGGAAGCCTACAGCTTGAGGAGACAGAGTCCTTCACACGCTGTCTAGCAATCCTCCGATGTTTTATTACACACTCTTAAAACAAGAGGCCAGCGTGTCGAAGGAGGATGACTGACCTGATCACACTAAAGAGAAGCATCCTCGTTTTCTCCCCTCTCCCACCACGTTTACAGCCGGAATACACACAGACCCAGCGGCTTGTAAAAGTTCCATAACGGGAGGCAGCACATTAGCTGACCTACAAGACAGGCTACGCCCCCCGCTGGAGAAGCTGTAACGTGACTGGCTGACAGCAGTAGTGAGAGGTAGTCTTCTGAGCTGCATGAGGAGGGCGGGATGACACGTCATGCAGTAGTTTCCCTGTCCCTCCCTCCACACCACTGACACAGACGGGAATTGAGGAACAGCGGGCGCTTGTAAAAGCAGTTACCGCACATGGAGGCTAGCGATTGGCAGCCGGGCGCTCAGGAATTTCAGGTGGGCGGAGCGCCCGGCTAATAGGCTCTAGGGAGAACACTGGAGTAGCTAACTGATTGGGCGGGAACGGCTGCCATGCAACTGGCAGATTAATATTCACCCTTAGGGTATAGATAGGAGAATGCCCACATAGTGGTAGAGAATAAGAAGGCCCCCATGGTGACGCGCCCATATAACCTAACAGCAGGTGTACAGTGACGGAGAGCACATTTATGTACTCCGGGGTATGGGTCAGGCGCACTACCATGGAGAACTCGAGTATATGTAATAAGTGTCATTTAACATCAAGCTTAAAGCTACTTGCCCCGCATGCTCAGAGTATGCTAACTTATGTCTATGGGGTATTTATATAGATTGAGAGTTGCTTATACATAGAGCCTCCACATGCAAAATATCCCTCCTTCTTAGAGTTTAAGTCCTATGTGCTATAGCCCCCCAGCCCGATTCCCCCCATATCTTCCCGTTTCACACAGTACATTGGCATCTCTCCCTTGGCTTCCCCTTTTTCATATCAACTCAAATATAGCAAGATAAAGTGCATATCAACAGCATAGAGCATATAACAATCAAGATACATCCCGGACTGGGTTTTCTTCAGGTTCACTCATGTATGAAGATTATAACCGGCGATAGCCGAGGCTACCAGGTATAAAGGGAGCGATATCCACTCTCACTCGATTCTGAAAAAAATGCAGCAGATTTCCATTCAGGTGAAAGTTCTTCAGTCCAAGGTGGATGACTAATAGACGAAAGGAGAGCCTCAATCCCTGTAGTGTGACACATTTAGGACCCCCTATAGCCACGAAAGCGTATATGAAAAGGCCTAGCTCACCGTGGACCCCGCTCACCCCTTCTCAAGTCCCAGTCCATGCAAGACCTTAGAAAGACAATGAATCCCCTAGGTGCCATTTCCACTAGAGTGAATTAACGGAGTTTTAGATATAGCTCTTGGTAAAAAAACATATACCCGTAACACGGAAAAAAGGCAACTGGATCAAAAAGGATGTCGGGAGAATATAAACTGACAACAGCAAAGTTTTCACTTAAGTACTTATCGGGTGTAGCGATCTGGGAACTCCGACCGAACTGCGTCATTCCGGTTTCTGCTGAGGCTGCTGCCTCCTATCAGGCCTTTGCCTACGTTGTCGCTGAGGTAGGCCCATGACCACTTGATCCGGCTTCCATTCCGGTAGTTCGACCGGGAGGATGTCTAATTCACGGAAGAGATCTGGAAGGTCTGACGGGGAGCTCAGGGTGAAGGATTTATCCTGTTTAGTAATATGTAGTTGGAAAGGAAACTCCCATTTATATGCGATCTCTACGTCTTGTAACACTTTCAAGAGCGGTTGTAAGGCCCTCCGCTGTGCCAGCGTGCTCGGCGCCAGATCCTGGAATAGAAGCAGCTTGTGCCCTTTATGCTCAATCTGGCTGGCTTTTCTTGCTGCCTGCATAATGGCGTCCTTGGCGGTATAATGGTGCAGCCGGCAAATAACATCCCTAGGAGGATCGTCCGGTGAGGGCTGTGGCCTCAAGGCCCTGTGTATGCGATCAAATTTTAAAGTGGCGTCTGGTTGTTTTAGCAGTGCGTTAAAGGGATACTGTGGGGGGGGGTCGGGGGAAAATGAGTTGAACTTACCCGGGGCTTCTAACGGTCCCTCGCAGACATCCTGTGCCCACGCAGCCACTCACCGATGCTCCGGCCCCGCCTCCGGTTCACTTCTAGAATTTCAGACTTTAAAGTCTGAAAACCACTGTGCCTGCATTGCTGTGTCCTTCTTCCCGCTGATGTCACCAGGAGCATACTGCGCAGACACAGACCATACTAGGCCTGCGTAGTACGCTCCTGGTGACATCAGCGGGATCGAGGACACGGCAACGCAGGCGCAGTGGTTTTCAGACTTTAAAGTCTAAAATTCCAGAAGTGAACGGGAGGCGGGGCCGGAGCATTGGAGAGTGGCTGCGTGGGCACAGGATGTCTGTGGGGGACCATTAGAAGCCCCGGGTAAGTTCAACTCATTTCCCCCCGAACCCCTACAGTATTCCTTTAAAGATGGATGTCATTACTGGTGTGAGCTGCTGCGTCACAACCGACTGGTAGGCCCCTGATCCTGATGTTACACCGCCGGCTTCTATTCTGTAAGTCTTCTAGGCCCGATCGGAGAACCGTATTAGCGGCTTTTTGTTTCTCATTCTGCTCCACTAGTGCCCGGATCTCAGCTTTCATGGTGGTTGCTTGTTCCTCAAGTGCTGCTATGCGGCCATCGTGGCTTATGATATTGTCTTGTATATCCTGGATTTCTGCACGGGTGGCGTTAGTAATACGAGTGCCAAGCTCCTCTAGGTTAGCCTTGGTAGGTAGGTTATATAGATAGTCCCGAATTTCACTCAGGGATTTAGCTGTGGAATCATCCGCATCGGATCTCTTCTGGGCCTTGCTTGCGGGAGGCGAGGCGTCCGCCATTTTAGCAGGCGTTTGAGTGGCCTCGTTTCTTCGAATGTATTGTGACACCTTGGGCTGTGTAGAAGAGTTCCGTTTTCGCGGAGTATCTGTGCTAGGAGCTTTCTTTGATCTCCCTGGCATAATTCAGGACCGTCACGGAAATAATCACTCCGTCTAACGAGCTGCTAGGCTGGGATGGGAAGGGAGCCCATGTGGAAAGCGTCCTCACGCGGCCATCGCTCGCTCCGCCCCCGAGCTGTCGATTCTTAACTCTTAGGGCCTGAGTCCACTAACGCAAATGTGTATTCACTTTGCAGAAATGCATCAATGTTAAAATGCAGACATAAGCACACACAGTTGTGTTTAGGGTTACAATGGTATGAAATTCCACAGTATATCTAAAAAAAAAAATTCCACGGTATTATACAATTAATTGGACCTAGCCCCCCACATTAATTTGCCCCTCCCCCACCCTAGTGTGGGGTGCCCCACTTCTTCGGCATACATGTGATTTAAGCTGATGGAGAATTTGGGCGCCGGGTAAAACTGTAAAGAGGCTTACCCTGCTCCTGCAAGAGTCCTGGTGTTAGAGATGGGTGTAGACAGTAGTAGGTGGCCACAGCATAGGTATCCAGGGATAGGTGTAGCCAGTAGTAGGTGGCTGGAGCATAGGTAGCCAGGGATAGGTGTAGCCAGTAATAGGTGGCAACAGCATGGGGGGAATGGCACAGCGGCTGGGATGCGACGCAATAGCGGGCGCATGAAGAGCGGTGGGGTTAAACAGCTACTCGCCTGGGGATCCTGCGCATGTATCACTTACTACTTCCTCCTTCCTGTCCTTATGTTCCAGCTCACTGCAACAGCGCCCCCCGGGCCCTGTTACAAGAGATGGACCGCAAGAACAGGGAGGAGGAGGAAGTAAGTGATACTCGCTGGGGATCCTGCACAAGTGTATCTGTTTACCCCGTGCTGCTCTGTGCTCTGTGCCCCCTCCCCCCCACCTGGCTCTCTATGCTTCAGCACCTATCCTGGCTAACTATTACTTGCCTACACCTATTCCAGGCTACCTAGACTGCGGCCACCTATTACTGGCTACACCTATCCCTGGCTACCTATGCTGCGGCCTCCTAATACTTGCTGCACCTATCCTGGCTACCTATTACTGGCTGCACCTGTCCTGGCTACCTATACTCCGGCCACCTATTATTGGCTGAACCTATCCTGGCTACCTATTACTGGCTGCAATTATCCTGGCTACATATACTGTGGCCACCTATTGCTGGTAACACCAATTGCTGGCTACATATACTGCGGCCACCTTTTGCTGACTACACCTATTCCTGGCTACTTATCCGCGGGCACCTATACCTAACTAGCTATACTGGGTGCACCTATAACTGGCTACAATACAGGGGAGGTGATGGAGTGGAGCTCTGTAAAAACAGTGCCAGAGATTTGGGCGCAGCAATAGGAATTACGGCTATAGTGGCGTTCAGTGAGTAATTTGGGCGGCGTCAAGACAGAGCACAAATTACTATAAAAACACTGTAATTCAGCTGCCAGCTGAATTGCATCATTCACCACCATCCCTGGCGATCTGGATAGTATTTATGGCCACCAGGACCTTTGCAGGAGCAGGGTGAGCCATTTTACAGCTTTACGTGACCAAATTTCCCAGGCTTAATCATATGTATGCTCTGGGAGTGGGGCACATCTGGCTATCATACTGGTGTGAGGGTGGGTGTGCACATTATTTAATGTAAAGTGGTGGCTAGGGTTGCAACGGTATGAAATTCCACGGTATGATAACCGTCTAAAAAAATACCACGGTATACGCTGTTTATACAATTATTTGGTCCCAGGCCCCCCCACCTCTTAAATTAGTGTCCCGCCCCACCCCAGTGTGGGGTGTCCCACTCCCTCGGTAAGCATATGATTAAGCCACCGGGAGATTTGGGGAACCGGGTAAAACTGTAAAAAAGCTCACCCTGCTCCTGCAATTTAACGAGCTTATCTAGCTGACACGGGAGAGATCAAATTACAAGGTTTGCTGTTGTGCTGCTCAGTCACAGAGAGGGCATTAGACAGACAATGCTTCTAAATACATGCCGGGCAGCAGGGAGCATATTTTTTTTTTTTTTTTTTTTTTTTTATTATTATTCTGTCCTCCCTAAGTCGACCTGACTTAGGGCCCTTTTCCACCTGCAATCGCTAGCGTTCACGCTGAACGCTAGCGATTGCTGAATCGCAAAACCGGCGATTCCCCCGACGTTTGCGGCCGCGATTTTGCTATGCTATGCACTGCATAGCAAAATCGCGGCAATTATCGCTCCGCCGCGCGTTCGCGTTCCCGACAAAAGCGAATCGCGGTAGTGGAAATGACCTACCGCGATTCCTATGTTAAAAAGCAAACCGTAGCGATTGTAAAATCGCTAGCGGTTTGCGGTTTTGCGATTCAGCCAGCGCAAACGCGCTGGTGGAAAAGGGCCCTTAGGGAGGACAGAATAAAAAACAAAAAAAACAAAACAGAAACAAAACAGAAACAGAAACAGACACAGTAAGGAGATCAAATTTCAACAGTTGCTGCTGTGCCAGCTGTGAGAGGGAGAATATTAGATAGGATAAACTCTCTCTATACATACAGGTAGGGTGAAGTTCTCTGTTTTCCTTCAATCTATCCTGTGCACGAGTTCAGGTTGTCCACTTTAAAATTGCTGGTGGCTGGTGCAGTGGTGTGATCTCCTCAGCTGTGCCTCAGGCAGACAGGCCCCCAGTGTAACTGTGACAGACTACTCAGTGGGGGAACTTGGAGGCAGCTGGAGTGACTGGGCGTATGGTGGGAGTTCAGGTGGTGCATATTAAAATTGCTGGTGGCTGGTGCAGTGGTGTGCCTCAGGCAGACAGGCCCTCAGTTTAATTGTGTGTCACTGTCCTGTCCTCAGTGGGGAAATTATGAGGCCGCTGGAGTGACTGGGAGCTTGGGATGAGATGAGTGGGTGCTGGATATACTAACATGATGGCATGGCGATGGTGCTTGCTTTCTGTCTCCTAATCGGCAGCATATATTGGCATCCCTGCCTCTGCTTTCCCCTTGTACGCCTTTCAGTCCCCCTCCGCGTCCGTTATTGTTAACATGACAGCAGCGCCCATGCTTCTTCTTGGTCTGACTCGGAGAATTGTAATGTGCGCACTTGCCGCCGGAAACCAGCGTCCCTGATGACCTCACACGACACGTTTGCACTCCAGCCGCGGCCAGGAGCAATCTGCGTATGCGCTCCAGCCGCAGCTTCTCAGGATGTGCGTCACCATCTGGCGCCTGCTCAGACTGTCTGCAAGCTGCCGTGGCTTGCATCCGTAATTGCAGGGAGACAGAGAGGGAGCAAAGCGGGGGAAGCAGAAAAAACGGTATTTTGACAATGTGCATGGTATTATAACCGTGCACATTGAAACCGGCATATATCACGATACCGGTATATCGCGACAACCCTAGTGGTGGCCTGGGTCCAAATAGT
The DNA here is from genome assembly GCF_040937935.1 of Hyperolius riggenbachi. Lineage (NCBI taxonomy): Eukaryota > Metazoa > Chordata > Amphibia > Anura > Hyperoliidae > Hyperolius > Hyperolius riggenbachi. Next base: position 57,481 of record NW_027152420.1, on the reverse strand, counting down.
TGTGTAATACCGTCATACCGTGGTGTTTTGACGGTTGTCATACCATGGAAATTCATACCGTTGCAACCCTATACACATCTATCTCATGTTCTAAGGCATTTCCGGTAACCCTTTATGTATCTCTTCTGTCAATCTATGTAGTGCGACTGCTCATGTTCTGTGTTTGCTGAGCACCTGTCAGTCACTAATAGTGACTTGGGGGAAAACTGTGCTATCTGTATTAGTTATTGTCAAGTTTGTGTTTTTTTTTGTATTCTGCACCCATACTTGTATCTTTGTAGTACAGTGCAGCTGTAATGGTGCTCCATAAATCATTTAATAATTGCCTGACAAGCTTGAATGTGCAGTCATTGAATTGTACTAGTCTGATTTTTCAATGACTAGATAAGATAAAGCCATGGCACAGTTTCATCTTTCCGTGTTTAAAGCAAAATTATCCTGTGCAAATTTTCATTTTTTAGATTTTTCAACCCAATATGAAAGTGAGGTCAGTCTTAAAGGAAAACTTAGAGGAACTCCAGTGAAAATAATGTAATAAAAAAAAAAAGTGCTTAATTTTTACAATAATTATGTATAAATGATTTAGTCAGTGTTTGCCCATTGTAAAAAGGAATAGATTTCTCATGTGAAAGGGTACCCCCTTTTACATGAGAAATCTATTCCTTTTTACAAACAGACCATCAGGGGGCGCTGTATGACTGATATTGTGGTGAAACCCCTCCCACAAGAAACTGAGGACCGTGGTACTGCTGGCAGTTTCCTGTCTGTGAACCTTGTTGCATTGTGGGAAATAGCTGTTTACAGCTGTTTCCAACTGACAAAAAAGCATGCAGCAGCTACATTACCTGCCAACAGTAAAAATGTCCCCATGTAATAAATGTCAGAATGTAAATCAGGGATTTAAAAGATTTCACAATGATTCGGATAAAGTTCAATTCTTGGTCGGAGTTTCTCTTTAATTAACCTTTCTTTCCCATTCTGACATTCAGTTTGGAGTTCAGGAGATTGTCTTGACCAGGACCACACCCCTAAATGCATTGAAGCAACTGCCATGTGATTGGTTGATTAGATAACTGCATTAATGAGAGCTTCTGTACAAGTAATCCTGCGCTCACATGTATCTCCTCCACTCCGTGGTAGTATTATATATAAAAGAAAGAGAAACACACAAAACATAGCATAATACTGTTTCAATGATCTATATATTTTATACAGTCCCCAATGCCTTGCATGCACTCCTAATTCCACCAGCAGTCAGTTGTCGTAGGCCTCCACCGTGTGACACCATCTGCCGCACCACAACCCACAGAAAAGACCCCGTGCAGTAAGCACTCAGTCAACCCTGGCAGAACGTGGTACAAACAGGCACTTCCACAATGATCACTCCACTCATAGGGTCTCACAGGTCCTCACCCTCCACTGTGGCTGCCCAAGCACAGACAGCAGCAAAAGCACAGACCCACGAGCTCGAGTCACCTCCTCCTGTGTGTCGGTTCTTAACCACCACCACTAGCCTCTCACCTTTCAGGCCGCTGTCCAAATTATAAGACAGCAACCACACTTAGGTTTTTATCCCCGGCACTCTCCTCAGCGTTTCTTCAGCGGTATAAAAAATCTCCCAGAATAAAATCCATCCAACCTAATGACTGAAGGAGCTCAACATAGTGTAAAACTGTAACATTTATTAAAAGTTAAAAAGTAGTGCACTCACATCTCCCAAGTAAAAACAGCGCAATTAAACAATGTAATCCAGCATGCCGACTCGCCCACGCCTCTAAGCTCCGCCCAACGCGTTTCGTACCTCCGTACTCATCCTGATGAGTACGGAGGTACGAAACGCGTTGGGCGGAGCTTAGAGGCGTGGGCGAGTCGGCATGCTGGATTACATTGTTTAATTGCGCTGTTTTTACTTGGGAGATGTGAGTGCACTACTTTTTAACTTTTAATAAATGTTACAGTTTTACACTATGTTGAGCTCCTTCAGTCATTAGGTTGGATGGATTTTATTCTGGGAGATTTTTTATACCGCTGAAGAAACGCTGAGGAGAGTGCCGGGGATAAAAACCTAAGTGTGGTTGCTGTCTTATAATTTGGACAGCGGCCTGAAAGGTGAGAGGCTAGTGGTGGTGGTTAAGAACCGACACACAGGAGGAGGTGACTCGAGCTCGTGGGTCTGTGCTTTTGCTGCTGTCTGTGCTTGGGCAGCCACAGTGGAGGGTGAGGACCTGTGAGACCCTATGAGTGGAGTGATCATTGTGGAAGTGCCTGTTTGTACCACGTTCTGCCAGGGTTGACTGAGTGCTTACTGCACGGGGTCTTTTCTGTGGGTTGTGGTGCGGCAGATGGTGTCACACGGTGGAGGCCTACGACAACTGACTGCTGGTGGAATTAGGAGTGCATGCAAGGCATTGGGGACTGTATAAAATATATAGATCATTGAAACAGTATTATGCTATGTTTTGTGTGTTTCTCTTTCTTTTATATATAATACTACCACGGAGTGGAGGAGATACATGTGAGCGCAGGATTACTTGTACAGATTCTGGATTACACACTATATGCTTGGTGACTGATTCTGCGACCCATGGACATGTAAAATGATGGACTGAGTTGTTCATATCTTGCTAAATACTGTATATATCTTGCTAAATACTGTATATTTTGTATCTGGGTATACCAGGAGTGAGTGAGCGCATTTTTTTGTAGTTTGTTATTAATGAGAGCTTGAACAGGTGTTCCTAATAATTCTTTAGGTGAGTGTATATCCACTCAGTTTGCCACTTCATTTCATAGATCTGGTAAGATTGTACAATCAAACTTGTGTCATTAGTGGGGACTTTTAATTTGTGAGAGTAATAAATATACTAGGGCCTCTGTAGCAGGTGTGATGTTTTGGTGCTGATCGTAGGTACCTTGAAATTATTTCATAAAGTATAATTAAATAATCAAGGAGTGAGTATTGGTAGTAAATGGATTTTATTCTTGTATTATAAAGTGATGATTTTTTTTTTTTCTTAGGAAAATGAAAAATCGCCCAGTCAAAACAGAAAAGCCAAGGATGCAACATCAGATAGCGGGAAAGGTTTGTTTCTGTAGTGTAGCGGGATGTTATTATTTTTCTCTTTTTAATGTATTCAGGTTGCTTTATTCAAACCCCTAGGTTCAACGTGACCTGGAACAAAGGCAAAGGTACTGTATGCAGATCCCAGAGCCCCATCGGAAGCGTCAGGCTACAAGTGGTTTGCAAAAGACTAATAGTAATCCTCCCTGTGCACCCCTAAGGAAGAATGATTCCCATTGATCTATTGCAAACCAGGGATTGTAGCACCGATGCTTCTATTGGTGCTCTGGAACCTGTATACTGGCTTTTCTTTGGTGCAGAGAACCCAAGCAGTGGTGCAGAGTCCTGCTGCCACCGCAAAATTTGCGAAACGTTCGTGGCAAACAACGTCATAGGCTAGCATTAATACCATTGCATCTTTGACTGATCCGGAAAAGTTGTGCAGGACCCAAACTTGTTTGCCAGAGCTGACCGACCGGCATGGGCGTCGCTAGCCCTATTTTGGTGGGCCCGTGCCCCAACATGTCCAGCAGCGTCAGACCTCGATTAGCGGGCGACCAGTTAGAACGGGTGCTGGGACCTAGCGGACACCGCTGATATGCGGAAGTGACACTTCCGCATATACAGCGTGGTGCGCCCGGTGCCCTCTCTAACTGGTCGGGGTCGCCCGCTGATCGTGGTCTGACACGCTGCTGGCTGTCAGGTGAGGGGGGTGCCTGCCTGTCACTCACTACCTAACCTGGGGGTCCCTGTCACTCACTACCTAACCTGGGGGTCCCTGCCACTCACTACCTAACCTGGGGGACGCCTGTCACTCACTACCTAACCTGGGGGATGCCTGTCACTCACTTACCTAAACTGGGGGTCCCTGTCACTCACTACCTAAACTGGGGGTCCCTGTCACTCACTACCTAACCTGGGGGGCGCCTGTCACTACCTAACCTGGGGGGCGCCTGTCACTACCTAACCTGGGGGGCGCCTGTCACTCACTACCTAACCTGGGGGGGGCGCCTGTCACTCACTACCTAACCTGGGGGGCGCCTGTCACTCACTACCTAACCTGGGAAGCGCCTGTCACTCACTACCTAACCTGGGGGGCGCCTGTCACTCACTACCTAACCTGGGGGGCGCCTGTCACTCACTACCTAACCTGGGGGGGGGGGGCGCCTGTCACTCACTACCTAACCTGGGGGGGGGGGGGGGGGGCGCCTGTCACTCACTACCTAACCTGGGGGGGGGTGCCTGTCACTCACTACCTGACCTGGGGGGTGCCTGTCACTCACTACGTAACCTGGGGGGCTCCTGTCACTCACTACCTAACATGGGGGGGTCCCTGTCACTCACTACCTAACCTGGGGGGCGCCTGTCGCTCACTACCTGATCTGGGGGTCCCTGTCGCTCACTACTTAATCTGGGGGTCCCTGTCGCTCACTACTTAATCTGGGGGTCCCTGTCGCTCACTACCTAATCTGGGGGTCCCTGTCGCTCACTACCTAATCTGGGGGTCCCTGTCGCTCACTACCTAATCTGGGGGTCCCTGTCGCTCACTACCTAATCTGGGGGTCCCTGTCGCTCACTACCTCATCTGGGGGTCCCTGACGCTCACTACCTGACCTGGGGGTCCCTGTCGCTCACTACCTGACCTGGGGGTCCCTGTCGCTCACTACCTGACCTGGGGGTCCCTGTCGCTCACTACCTGACCTGGGGGTCCCTGTCGCTCACTACCTGACCTGGGGGTCCCTGTCGCTCACTACCTGACCTGGGGGTCCCTGTCGCTCACTACCTGACCTGGGGGTCCCTGTCGCTCACTACCTGACCTGGGGGTCCCTGTCGCTCACTACCTGACCTGGGGGTCCCTGTCGCTCACTACCTGACCTGGGGGTCCCTGTCGCTCACTACCTGACCTGGGGGTCCCTGTCGCTCACTACCTGACCTGGGGTTGCCTGTCGCTCACTACCTGACCTGGGAGGGGCGCCTGTCACTACATACACTGGGGGGGGTCCCTGTCACTACCTGAACTGGGGGGCCTCATGATTGCTGAATTTGTCTTGTTGGGGTTCACATGATTGCTAACTGCGAGACTATGGGAAAAGCTGAATCATCATCATATGAGACAATAGCATTAAACCTACTTTTTTTAGCTTTTTAAAACAGAAAATAAAACTGGGAGGTTCTAAAAAAATGAATACATTTTTTCATGAGTAGGATGGATGAAATTGTTTATCTTCACAGTTTATTTTCAACTTGGATTTTCCATAATGTTCATGTATGTGTTAAAACGTTTGTACAGTATTTAGTTTAAATTGCTGTTGCCACTTTGCGATAGATAAGTGACTTTTGGGTTGCAGTTTGGGCACTCGACCTCCAAAAAGTTCGCCACCACTGTCCTAATCTAATGTCCCACCATTGCTAAGTTCATGTAAATTGGTCTCCACCCGTGACCACACCCACATTTTTCGGCGCGCTAGCTGCAGTGTGCTGATCTCTGCTGCCCACAGTATGTACAGTATAAGCTGTTCTCTAGTGCCTGCACTGTGTGCTGATCTACCTCCAGTGTGTACAGTGTAAGGTGTTACTCTGTGCCTTTACTGATTGTAAACCAGCTGTATTGTATGCTGATCCCTGCTACTTTCAGTATGTACAGTATTAGCTGTAAAGCCTGGTACACACATACAATTTTGATTAGCCAATTTTAGCTCTCTTCATCAAGTTCATTGTCTGTTGACCCACTTACTGCATGGGGGTGGTAAAATTGGTCAGTGATTGACCAGTCAAAATTGTATGTGCGTATACATCTTTGATCTATGCCTATACTGATTGTAAATTATCTAAATAAAGGACAGGGGGCTCCATCCAATATTTTGATGGGCAGGCCCGTTATCTGTAGCTTACACCGCTACTAAGTTCATGTACATTTGGCCCCACCCATGGTCACGCCCACTCACTGCATGACCACGCCTTTTTTTTTTTTTTTTTTTTTTTTTTTTTTTTTTTGGCCATATACCCCCCACCTAGTGCCCACAGGTGCCCCCCAATCTCCAAGGACCCTAGGAACGCCCCTGCCAACCGAACTGATGTGAACAGATTCTATTGCTTTGCATAGGGTACTTTTGCATCCGTTCTGCTAAATGAAATGTATAAGACACTGTGAATCGGGCCTGAATTGAGTGATCTGCCATACAGTTTTGTATGTATTTTTTTTTTCTTTAAAAAAAAAAACAAAAAACAGCCGAGTCTTAAATAATAAACTTTCTAGCCAGGGAGGAAGTCATCCAGCCTGCATGCATCACACTTTCTACACCTTTTCATGTTTTTGTTGTTGTTGTTGTTTTTTTGTTATTAGTCTTCTGTTTGTGGCAAGGTGCATATGTGTTAGGAATGAGAATTGAAAAAAGGGAGCCTGCCATGAATCACACAGTAAAATATGGGCTCTGACAAGTTACATGGAGACAGAAGTAGGGAGAGTGTTGCAGCAGAGTGTTTTCAGATCAGCTTGTCAACTCAATGCCTTGGGTAGGATGACAATGCCAAGTTTGGGAAAACATATTGTTGCACATAAGCAGTTTTATTTTTTTTGTTTTTTACACTGGAACTGTGAACAATATGAAAGCTGACATACAGTATTTATTTCCATTTTAAACTATGCAAATTGCCTGGCTGTCCTGCTTATCCTGGTCTTTAATACTGTTAACCACACACCCTGAAAAAGCATGCAGCTCAGATGTTTGTTTCAGGCATGTGATTTGGACACTACAGTTGACAAAAAAAGCTCAACAGGACTGCCAGGCAACTGGTATTGTTTAACCCCCTTGGCGGTATGATTCATTCCAGATTTTAGGGTCTAAAAAGCGGTTCAATTTTTTTTTTTATATAATCCTTTCCGACCCTAAAACCGGGAAAAAATCATGCTGCTAGGGAGATCTGCAGCAGCTCAGCACAGACTGAACTCCCTGGGATCCAGCGTTGCAGTTTTCCCTATGCCCTCTGGGTGGCGCTGTAACCCTATAGTGAGATTGCCGGCTGTCGCCATGACGACACTGCGATCTCGCCACTGGGAAGCAGAGCCTCGGAGGAGAGGAAGAAGAATGGCGGCTGACTTCGGGATCCCCCGGGAGGTGAATTAAAACGCTCGCTGCGCCCTATACTCTGCAGTAGCTTCCTAGCACCACAAGTTCAACTCGTGAATACCACTATGGCCCCTATTCATAAAACATTTGTGGTGAAAAAATTTGTGGAGGGAAAATACCGTATCAGTATTTTAGACTTCTGGTTGGTCATTCATAAAAATGTTGCCAGCTGCGATAGCAGTGCGGAGATTTCCCGCTGTAGGCTGGCGGTAGGCAGTCTGTAACCTTGCAGAAACACACAAGCTGGCAGAGTCCCTCCGTGTGCTGCTCTCTCTGCTGCTGCTTGGGAGGTCTGTCTCATTCAGTTACATGGTCTCCGCACGCTTATCGCTACATCCGAGGAAACGGTATTTCCTGTCCGCATACCGCTTCCTCTAATATTTATGAACTGACATTTTGTTACTTTTTCTAGATAAATCTAGAAAATCACCGCACAAGGCGGAAATGTATCGCTCTGCTGGGGAATTGTAGCTTTTCATGTGGAAACAGCTTTTATGAATTGAGACTTTGCTAAATGGTCGGGAAAGTCAGCTGTTTTAAGCATTACCGCGTGCGGGAATGCTTTATGAATAGAGGCCTAAGGAGGTTAAAAGAAACTAAATATGGCAGCCTCCACATTCCCCTCAGTCCTGGAGCATTTAATGGGCCGGAATATGACGACTAATATGATGTGACAGTCAGTCTATGTAATCTGACTCTGAATCTGGCAGATTTCTTGAAAGATGGATCTCCAGTTTTTGTGTGTGTTTTGGCAATAGCCTTAGCATAAATTGAAGGTATATTAGGCTAAACTATGCTTTTCCAGCTTTTAACTGTCCTTATTTTAGGCAGTGCCCACTGCAGTTAAAAAAAAAAATTCTTGGATCACTGCTGTGGTACTTATCATGGTTCAATATCTTATTCATTCTGACATTTTGTTTCTCCCCACATTTTTAAGGAGTGGTGTGGCGAGTCAGGCAAAAGCAGCGCAGGAAATTTTCAGTGCACCACCATAGGCTGTAATAGGATTTATGGCTCTAGCGGTGCTCAGGCAGTAATTTGGGTGCTGTCAAGAGACTAAGTCCAAATTACAATAAAAACGGTGTAATTTGGCTGCCAGCAATAGCTGGCAACTGAATAATGTCTTGCTCCACATTCTGCGCCGGCCTGGAGGAGAGAGTAATTAAAATGAATGCCGCCGGGACTTTTGCAGGAGTAGGGTGAGCTGTTTTTCAAGTTGACCTTTAGCATATTTCATGGCATCAGCGATACTATTGCTTAATTTCTTGTATTTGGGTGGATAGGCTCTTCACAGCTCTAGAGTTCAGACTTGTATTCAGGATATCTCTTAGCAGCCGCAGGAGTAGCTGTGCTAGATTCCGATTGTTCTTCAGACCATTGGGCTGCCGCTGAGGCGTCACGTGGATGTAACTTGTCTGTCATGCCCATTGATTCAAAGTGTTTCCACTTGAAGTCCGCTATACTTGTGGAGCATTTAGACTTCCTAGACATATTGCCCACCCGGCAAGTCCAGCATCTCCGTGTTCAAGTGGGATTGGCGGCTGACTAGGAGCGGCGCTCACAGGAGGTGTCCTCTCGTGAGTGCACAGTGCATGCACCCCGTCACATTTTTGGTTTTACCAGCAACCAATTTCAATGTTTTATTATTTTTTTTTTTGTTTGTTCGTTTTTTTTTTTCTCAAGAAGTCAAAGCCGGTAATGATTTTTAGTGCTTTTCTACCAACTTCCACTATGTAGACAGCTAATTTTTTTTCTTTTGGCAGATGGTCTTGCGTACTCGGCCCTACTCAAGAATGAACTCCTAGGGGCGGGAATAGAAAAAGTTCAGGATCCTCAAACAGAAGATCGCCGTTTGCAGCCCTCTACACCAGAAAAGAAGAGCCTTTTTACAGTAAGCATTATGTTTTTGCCATAAATTTAACAGGCTAAGTGATATATATATATATATATATATATATATATATATATATATATATATATATATACATACATACATGTAAATATGTCTCTGTTATGGGGGGGGGGGGGGGGGGTTTGAAACTGATAATAGCATACTCTTGTACTTATTGCTAGATACAAGAGTATTAGTGCAACATTTCTCCTTCCCATTACTTTGTATTAGAAATAGCAACTTCACTAGGACTCCCATATCCTGATTTAACTAAAGCACAGAACGCACTCCTCTCTCACATCTTCACGGCCACAAAGCTAACTATAGCAGCAGCCTGGCGCTCACGCACTTTATCCTTTGATCTGGTTAAAAATAGGCTGACTCGCGTACTATTTTTCGAAAAGTTGCGAGCTAGAATAGTTGATAAAATTGATAAATTCAATAAAATTTGGCTACCTTTCATGCAATACCTCTTAGGCCCAGAACTTAGCGCTAGGGTGAACAGTTTATAACCCGAATTATGTCCTTAACATAATATTACTTTTATTAACAACTGTGTCGTCGTAGGGCCTCCCTGTCCCAAACCCTTGTCATTGCCTCTTTCTCTGTCCTAACCTATCCTTTCTCTCTTCCCTTCTCTCTCTACTCAGGCTCAACTTAGCCTCTCTTTTTCTCTCTCTTCCCACTCTCCTTTAACTTCTGCCTGCTCTGAAAGTAATACTCCTATTGCAGGATCTCTCCTTACCTACGATGTACTAATCTATAGTCTTCACCTGCCCTCACTGGAGGGTAGGTGTCAATGGCGCTACTTCCCCCCCTCAGTTGAATGGGATACACTCCTGTCCAGCCCTGATGGGGTTCTATGTATGGATAGGTGTGTTATTCCGAGTCAATGGCACCTTTAAGTTATATACCCCTGGACCCCCGTGAGCTATAACAAAATAAGTAACATGCAATTCAAGCTTGTAGTATAGTATGATTACAAGAAGTGATATTAGATACTAACTTTGTTTTTTTTGAAGATTACCATTGGCATTCCTGTTACTGTAATAGTCTCATTATTTCCTGCATATGGACAACTTAATCCTTACCTTTGTTTTTTAAATGCCCTGTTGACATTATATGTGTTTCTTGAAAATTCAATAAAAATTTCTATTGGCAAAAAAAAAGAAATAGCAACTTCATGTATACCAGGGGTCTCAAACTCGCGGCCCTCGATGCAAAATTTTGTGGCCCGCGCCGGCAAAAGCTTCCTTATAGCTCTCTTCAGTGCTCCCAAGTAATCCGCCGCATCCCCGCCGCTAAACGTGGGCTGCAGAGCCCCCAAATCGCCCTGGGGGCAATCCGAAGGCATTTCCTGGAAGGGGCAGAGCTTTCAGCTTCAGCTCTGCCCCTCCTGACGTCAATCGCGGCAGATCGCCGCCTCTGCCCACCCCTCTCACTCTTCCTCACAGAGAGGGGCGGGGAGAGGCGGCGATGCACCGCGATTGACATCAGGAGGGGCAGTGCTGAAGCTGAAAGCTCTGCCCCTTCCAGGAAATTCCGGCGGATTGCCCCTTGGGCGATTTGGAGGCTCTGCAGCCCTCGTTTTGCTGCGGGGACACGGCGGATTACTTGTAATGGGAGCACTACAGCGAACTATAAGGTAAAATAGGCAAAATAGTTTGCTTCAGTGTGAATTTGTTTTTGAAATAAAAATCAATGCAGCGGGGGGGGGGGGCTTTAGCTGCTGAATTACTTTTTTTGTGAAATCCCTTATGCGGCCCAGCCTCATCCTGACTTTGCCTCCTGCGGCCCCCAGGTAAATTGAGTTTGAGACCCCTGATGTATACAGACACAGGTAATGTATAAAATTATCTAAGTGCCAGGGAGCTTGCTCACTCCTCTCCCCCATCTGCACGCGTAGTGGGGCGTTTCTGTGGCAATGACTGGCACGTCATTCTGAAATGGACCCAAACAGCATGGCTTTCCACAGGCCCAATTCCACTATTAGTCACTGTGACCTCAGCGGTATAGGGCCAGTGAAAAGCTGCACAGTTTGGATCTATTGCCAAATGATGCGTCAGCTGCTGCCATGTTGATGCATCACTACAAGCAAGGAGGTGTGGAGGAGTGAGCAATAAGAAGAGCACTTCCATTCACTTTCACCTGAGGACACAGGTAATGTATAAAATTATCTATTTATAACGCAAAATGGTGGTAGGGAAAAATGTTGCCTTAATACTCTTGTACCTAGAAAAACGTTTCATCCCCGCTTTAGAACAAGACACAGAACATTTATATTGCGCTTTTTTCCTGGCAGACTCAAATCGCCAGAGCTGCATCCACCTAACATTGGTAGTATTGTCTCGCACTCATTAAAGGATCAAACCCATACTCTTTAAAGGGGTTCACTTGTATGTTTATGTTGCAGCTGTAATGTCTCGCTCCATCCTCCTCCAATGCTCCGTTCCCCACCGCCGGTAACCTGCTAATTATTCGTTTAACTAGACTCTCAGAACTGCGGCTGGGTGCGTGCTCGCTCCTGCATGAGTCATCAGGATCTTACTGCGCATGCTTAGTGCAAGAAAACTTCGTACTGCACCTGCGCGGTAAGTTCCCATGAGCTGCAGTTCTGTTCGTCTAGTTAGATGAATAATTAGTAGGTTACCGGCAGCAGGGAACGGAGCATAGGAGAAGGACGGCGCGGGACATTACAGCTGCAGGGGGCCAATAGAAGCCCCAGGTAAGTGTCAGTTTTAGCTTTTTTGTGTTTCAAAAATTGAGTTTTACAGATTTTCAAGAAATACAATAAAGCTTCAGATAAAGCTGAAAATCAATTGGCATAACATTGAACATTTGCCATAAAATGGTAACAAAGTAGCAAAATAAACATTGTAAACTGTAAACACTTGGAGTAAAGCACATCTGAAACATGATGTGCCCCAGAGGACTATACCCAACTATCTGGGGCATGCTATAAACCAGTGGGGGAGGGGGTCCCAGCATGGAACCAGGAGGAATTGTGACCTCTGTTGTCCGTCGCCCAGCAATAGACTGGCTACCCAAAGAAGACCGCTATTGTTGGCTTAACGGGCAGGTTAAAGTAAGGAAAGAGGAGGAAACAAGGAAAGGATAGAAAGAAGGAAGAGGAAAAGAAAAGAGAAGTTGGTGGTCCCGACTCATTACCTTATTAAAGAATCCTCCATTGATGGGTGTTCAATCTGGATTCAGGGATCACAGATCTTATCAAAGTTTTTGTGAGTATATTTCAGGATACTAGTCAGTTTCTCATTAATCATGAAGGAGTTAATTCTAGATTTTACTTCATTGATCTTGACAGAGGGTCAATCCAGTTTCCAGCAATAGTCATACTGGCTGCTGAGAAAGCAAAAGAAGCCTAGTTTATTTTGAGACAAGGTCAATGACTCCACCTTCTCATGTAGGAGAGCTTACCAAGAATCTTTAGGGATAGATAAGTGAAAAAAAGTGTGAAAAGTAGTCTATACCTGGCACCAAAACCTGGTGAGTCGAGGGCAGGTCCACCATATTTGCAGCATGTCGCCTGGTGTCCTGCATCCACGAAAGCAAAAAGGATTAGCGGAAGAGAACACTTTAGCGATTCTAGTTGGAACCAGGTACCAGCGTGTCATAACCTTGTAAGCTGCTTCTACTGTATGTAAATTAGATGAGCAATGGGATACTCTACTCAAAATATTTAACCAGTCTTCCCTTTCCTTTGTGCCTGGGCGGTCTGTTTCCTGTATATGAGTGGATGAGGGGTCATTCTGGTCAGGTGAGAAAAGCATAAATTATAGAAATTGGCCCTTTAGAGTTAGGATGCTGAAGACGTGTTGTATGGGGGGATCTTGTTCTGGATTAGGGACTAAATCCAGTGTTTTATTTGTAAATAGTGGAAAAATTCTCTAGGTGGGACTTGAGAATTTTCTTGTAGAGCAGGCCAGGTGTGAACCTCTCTGGGGGTAAGAAAATGTGACTTTGGTGAAGTCATTGTTAGTCCACCATCGGAAGGCTGTTGGATTGTCGTACCCTGGGGTGAAAATGGGATTGTTAATAAGTGGTAGTAGAGGGAGAAAGGGGGGGACAAGAGATTGGCCGAGTATCGGACTGAGTCCCAAACTTGAAGGCTGTGAAGCATTAGGAGGGCTAAGAGAGAGAGGCCATGTCTTTTGGGGTAACCAAAGTAGGGTGCTTGGAAGTATGGGAGTACTATCTGGTATTTCGAGGAAAACCCAAAGAGGGGTACTGTGGATTTGAAATAGCTGGGTTAATTGGGTAATAGTTGCTGCCTGATAATAAGAGCAGATCTGAGGGACCCCGAGACCACCATCTAACTTGTGAGCAACGAGAGTAGATTTGTTGACTCTAGGGTGTTTACGGCCCCAAATAAAGGATTGTATCCTATTTTGGAAAATACAGAGATAATGGTTGGGTACTTTAACTGGGAGGTTATGGAAATAATCAAGAGGTTTAGGTAGGAAGGACATTTTGATTGAATCAGTTCTACCTAGCCAGGAAAGAGTTCAAAGTATCGGTTAGCGTTGGTAGGGTTTTTAATAGCTGAGGGTAATTGGCCGCGAAAAGGGATGCATAATTAGGGGTTAGAGTGATACCTAAGTATGGTAAGGACTGGACCCACTTAAAAGAGCAAGACTCTGTTGTATGGAGAGAAGTGAGGTCAAGGATATGCCCATGGCCTTAGACTTAGCCATGTTGATGCTTAAGCCAGAGACCTCATCCGCAAACATTAATAGCTTATAGGAGATGCCCGTCCGTTCCACCCCTTTAATATTGATATTTTCACTTAGAAAACACGTGAAAGGTTCTAGAGCTAAAATGAAAAGTAGGGATTAGAGTGGGCAGCCTTGCCGTGTCCCTCGTTTAATTGGGAAGGGCTGTGAGCTGTGACCTGAAAATCTCACTGAAGCTGTAGGAGTGGAGTATAGTCCTCCGATCCAATTAAAAAAGTATGAATCCAAAACCCAACTGCTCAAAGCAGGTTTCAAATATTGCCAATAGAGGGTGTCAAATTCCTTACATGTCAAGAGATAAGGATACACTTGTGTAGTTAGTGGGACAATGACTGCACGTCTGGTGCTATCTTCAGCTTGCCTGCCTGGTACAAATCCTACTTAGTCACAGTGAATGAGTTCTGGGAGGACTCTGTTTATGCGTAAGGCTTAAATTTTACCTAGTAACTTGAGGTCGACGTTAATGAGAGAGTGAAATTCGTGAGCTGCATGACAATCTTGCTCTACTTTGGGAATCATGGAAATATGGGCAGTTAACATGGAGCTAGGGGGAAGTTTGCCCTCCCGTAGTTTGTTATAGCAGTTAGTTAAGGTGGGGGCCAGTAAACTTGCTATTTTTTTGTAATACTGGGCTTTAAAGCCGTCTGGGCCTGGTGTATTGTTAATTTGCAAAGTTTTTATGGCAGATAGAACTTCAGGAGTGGTGATGGGTGTACTGAGACCAGTTGCTGCGGCATGATTGAGTTTAGGGAGATTTATCTGATCCAGGAAGTCAGTAATAGTTCTGTCGGAGGTGGTAGGAGTATCAGTGTATAGGTCAGAGAGGAATTTGGTGAATATGTCTGCTATCTTATGGGGGTTGGCGGTTGCTTGGCCAGATGTATCGCGCACTTTTAAAATGGTAGGGTGGAGGGTTTATTTTTTAAATGTTCAGCTAAAAGAGCTAGAGGTTTATTAGCGTTATAATAATATAATCGTTGCCTCCAGCCTACTTGTTGTTTACCTTTGTCGGTAATGAGTAGGTCTAATTCAGTTCGGAGTCTGTCTTTAATGATTCTATTGATGCGAGTGGGGGTCTGCATTTTCCAATTAAGAGGTCAACTCTGCAATCTTTTGGTTGTGTTGGTGTTTGTGTGCTTGCCATACCGAGCAGGGTGCCCCTAATCGTAGCTTTATGGGCTTCCCAAAGAGTTAGTGAGGAAAGCACAGAGCCTTTATTGTCGGCAAAATATTCTGTGACTTTATCTTTGAGTTCATTGACTAACTCTTCTTTAGAGAGCATGGAGTAATTGAGGCGCCAGTGGAATTCCCTATTGATTGGGCAAGACAATACAGCAAAATTTGAAATTGGTGAGTGGTCAGACCTGGGGGTAGTGTGTATCTTTGCTGCCGGAATTAGGTGGAGGTATTTCTGCTGGATAAATATATGGTCTATATGACTAAAGCTATCATGAGCATTTGAGTAGAAGGTAAAATCCTTGGTAGTGGGATGGAGTTCTCTTCATATGTTAACGTAGCTGTATTTGTCAAGCAGTGCCTTGATTTTGGTACCTTGTAAGTCTATTGCTTCGGGGGTGGAGCTAGAGGCAGCATTTCTCCATCTAATCTAGAATTGAGAGTAACGTTAGTATCGCCTGCAATGAAGATTTGTCTGGAACAGTGTTGTGTAAAGACCTGAAGGAAATGGGAATAAAAATTAGATTGGTGTGCATTAGGGGCATAAAAGGAAGCAAAGGTGACCACTCTGTCATATATTGAGCCAATCAGAATAAGGTATCCAACCGTAAAGTCAGTAATTTGTTTTGAACATATAAACGGAAAGTTTTTCCGAAAGGCAATAACTCCTCTGACTTTAGTGCAGGCGCAGGAAAAATAGGCTGAGGGAAAATGTCGACTTAAATATCTGAGGCAGGAAGATTGATCTAGTCTGGTTTCCTGTAAGCAAATGACATCTGCTTGACAAGCTTTGTAGTAAGCAAATGTTTAGAGCGGGGGGGGCAAAACCCTGGACGTTATGCGAAAAAATTAAATGTTTGGATTCATGGAGGATCAATAAAGATGTAAATCCAAAAGTGTAAGGCTATGAGATGGGAGACCCATAAGAGAGGAAAGGAAAAGAGAGCAGGAAAAGGGAGAAAAGATACATAGTAGGATCTCCGCCCAATAGAGGGAAAGATCAGTGAGAGCATGAGGAGTATGATTGTCAGGCGACCCGAGGGTCATGAGGATCTGGGAGGTTGACCAGAAATAGGTCAATAACAGTGTGGACTCAAAAATAGTAGAGTTCCAGGTGACAGGGAACTCTGACTGGTATATTGGGGGAACATGTGACGACCGGCTGTCCTGCTGGCTAAATACAAATTTGAGATGGCTGGGAGCTACGATCGAGGGGGGGGGGCAACTAATATTCGTAAATTTTGGGGAGCTGTTAAAATTTAGATTGGTGGTAGTCACTGTTTGCTAGGAAGCAAAGCAGTCGGTGCAACTCGGGAATATCTTATTCCCAGGTTATATTAATAGGAGCAAGCCTAATGTACTTAAAGGGAACCTAAACTGAGGATATGGGGTTTTCCTTCTAAAATAATACCAGTTGCCTGACTCTCCTGCTGATCCTGCATCTCTAATACTTTTAGCCACAGCCCCTCAAGAAGCATGCAGATCAGGTGCTCTGACTGAAGTCCGACTGGAATAGCTGCATGCTTGTTTCAGGTGTGTGATTTTCCCCCACTACTGTAGCCAAAGAGATCAACAGGACTGCCAAGTAACTGGTATTGTTTATAAGGAAACCATATCCCTCTCAGTTAAGGTTCCCTTTAACAAATGATGTTAAGGGTAAGAATTTAGTAGACCTGTGTGACCGTTGACTCCAGATGCAGGATAAAGTAAAGAAGAAAAAATATTCGTAATAAGCGAGATGGGTAGGCATGTGGGGTCAATAAGTGGCACAGTCCAGTGTAGAAAGCATGTGTGTTGCCACAATAGTTTGAGAACTAGAGTTTGCAAATGACAAAATAAGAGGTTGTGGACAACGTACAACTATAGGTGTATGGAGGACCGTACAGGTATATAGCATACATATGGAAGCCATATCTACTTCCTGGTTGCAACAATCCAAGAGGCCTTTTAAAGAGAACCCAAGGTGGGTTTGAAGAATATTATCTGCATACAGAGGCTGGATCTGCTTATACAGCCCAGCCTCTGTTGCTATCCCAAACCCCCCAAGGTCCCCCTGCACTCTGCAATCCCTCATAAATCACAGCCACGCTGCTGACAAACAGCTTGTCAGAGTTGGCTGTGTTTATCTCTATAGTGTCAGTCTGCTGCTCTCCCCGCCTCCTGCAGAGCTCCAGTCCCCGCCTGCATCCCTTCCCTCCCTGCTGATTGGAGGGAAGGGACGGGGGCAGGGACCTGAGCTATGCAGGAGGCGGGGGAGCAGCTGAGACTGACACTACAGATTTAAACACAGCCTCACAGCATGGCTGTGATTTATGAGGGATTGCAGAGTGCAGGGGGACCTTAGTGGGGTTTGGGATAGCAACAGAGGCTGGGCTGTATAGGCAGATCCAGCCTCTGTATGCAGATAACTTTCTTTAAACACACCTCGGGTTCTCTTTAAATATACAAGAGTTGGTCTTTGAAAAGTGTTCATTAGGTGACATAGTTGTGGAAGCGTTGGTATGGGGTAAAAGATGTTGAAGTGCCATCTAGTGGGGAATCAGGTGTATCGTCCTAGTTATGAAACAAAAAGATGTAGATAGCGGTGAAAATAGGCTCCACCATGGTATATGTGTAAGATGATAGGACATTGAGTGGTTAAAAAAAAACAAAAAAGCATTTGGATTACGTGCAACCAGTAAGCAGGTAGTTCACAAACCATTGTAGGATCACATCCATAAATAAAGAGCATAAGAGTAGTTGACTCAATGGCAACGATGTGATAATGTAAGATACCAGTAGCATGTTCAAAGTAATGCTATTAAGTCTGCTACAGGAAGGTCTGGTGAGGAGGGAAAGGGGTGCTCAGTGACGGAAGGACGCACATGGCGACTTTGGGGTATGAGTGATTAGTGGGTAGGTGTTGGGGAGGGGATACATGGGAAAGACGGTGAGAAAATACAGGTGTTATTATGCGGTATTAATGGCAATTAAAACAATGCAAACTTACTAAACCGTCAGTTATAGGAGATTTTCTGTGATAGACCATATCATAACAGTGGAAATCTTAAATATAGAAGCTTATTCGCTCAGCGGTTGCGGCAGCCAAGGAGAGCACTAGAATATAGGAAAGGTTGATAAAGAATATTTTGGTGCCATCTAAGGGGGATAGAGTGCAACGTCCTAATTGAAAACTAGACATGGAGGGCGATAGAAAGCACTGCTTTTCGAAGCAGATTGCAAACTAACTGCTCTGATATGAACTCTCTCATAGAGAATCCTTGCACAAGCGTTTGCGCTTACGTTTTTTTTCAAAAACGCCTATAATGTGAACAAGGCCTTAAGGGATTGCAGCAGCGGAGGTGAAAAAGCTGACTCCTGAGCTGCATGCATCAATACAGGCTGCCATAGATCTATCTCTAAACGGAGCAGTGCTTTTCAGTGCTGCTAGATTTGGGCGCAGCCGGCGCCTCCATAGACTTCAATAGGAATCACTCCTATTGCAGCGCTCAGTGAGTAACGTCGGGTCCGTCAGAAGATGGAGCCGAGGTCGCTTAACCTGCTGGGCGGTCTGGACGAGCTCAGCTCGTCCAGTACCGCCGGAGCCTGCCGCTCAGGCCCTGCTGGGCCGATTTGGCTGAAATAAAAAGCAGCACACGCAGCCGGCACTTTGCCAGCCGCGTGTGCTGCCTGATCGCCGCCGCTCTGCGGCGATCCGCCGCGAGCAGCGGCGAAAGAGGGTCCCCCCAGCCGCCTGAGCCCAGCGTAGCCGGAACAAAAAGTTCCGGCCAGCGCTAAGGGCTGGATCGGAGGCGGCTGACGTCAGGACGTCGGCTGACGTCGATGACGTCACTCCGCTCGTCGCTATGGCGACGATGTAAGCAAAACAAGGAAGGCCGCTCATTGCGGCCTTCCTTGTTTATTCTGGCCGCCGGAGGCGATCGGAAGAACGCCTCCGGAGCGCCCTCTAGTGGGCTTTCATGCAGCCAACTTTCAGTTGGCTGCATGAAATAGTTTTTTTTTTATTAAAAAAAAAACCCTCCCGCAGCCTGCCTGGCGATCTTAATAGAACGCCAGGCAGGTTAAAAACATAATAATTCGGCCTCCAGCAATCGCTGTAAGCCGAATTATTTCATTCCCCCACTATCCATGTCGGCCTGGAAGGGGAATAGTAATTAAATCGGCCCGGACTTGTACAGAAGCAGGATCAGCTATATACCGCTGTATCCTGCGCCCAAGTCTACCGGCGCCGATTTCAAATGTACTCCTCTCTAAAGGATGTACACGGCAAATTACAGGCTCATTGTCAGAGATTGGACCATGCAGAACTTCTGCATTTAGCAATTTTGTAGGTGTTATGGAAAAACAGGAAGCAACTTTGACCTGGAAGAAGCTTTGGGCAAAAAAAAGCTTTGAAAATTGCTCTGATTAGCAATTTTTTTTAACAAGTACATGTTTATTACTTTCAAACACAGAAGCTCAGTGACAATAGACGGCGTATAACATCATCAGTGCATATACTAATAGAGCTATACAAAATACAAGATAATACGGCGTATATTGGTATGTTTATAATATGAACATCTGAACATGAAGAATTACTGGTATATGGTGTACAAAGGAAGGTAAGTAGAGGAAAGAAGATAGAAGAAATGAAAAGAAGTGAGATGTCTCCAGTCGCTGGACGCAGTTCTTATTAAACTTGTTTGGACAATTCCTATTGGCATATGTCAGTTTATATAGCGGAAGCACTTGTTCAGCAATTTTTAAAGCGATTTTAGTTTTCCTGTACTGTACACTGAAGCGTAATCTCCTCCAAAATGCTGAACAAAATCACATTGCTCTGGTGAGAACAAGCCCATACAAACACCCTAGCCAAGCACTTTATGACACACTGGCGCGTTTAAAGTGCTCAAAAGCGCTCTTGGTGTGAACCAGCCCTCAATCCTGTGTGGCACGTAAATAAACTACCTGTTCCGCCACACTGTTCCAGCTGTTACCTCAAGGTAGACCAGGCCACACACGTCATCTGGTAGGAGAGTAACGGTGAATACGCTAGCATGTCAACAGCTACTGTTTAGGGGTGTCTCCTAGAAAAAAAAATGTGTTTTTAGAAGTATTCATTTTATAAAAACAAACCTTTTCCCCCTCCAGCACCAGTGCTTGATTCTGGAACTGGGCATGCACTAACAATGTGTTCACTTTCACTTGAAAATGTACCTGACCTGAGGCAGAGCTACCTAATTTAAGCACAGAGGTATGTTTATGCTGGATCCACATACATCTGAGTTGTTCCCTTCTATCACCCTTCCATTACCTCTTCTTTCCCACCCTATTTACTCCCCTTAAAGAAAATCTGTAATGAAAAAAACTCCCCTGGGGGTACTCACCTCGGGTGGGGGAAGCCTCCGGATCCTATTAAGGCTTCCCCCGTCCCCCTCGGTCCCACGGCGGTGGAGAAAATCCTCCCGGAGCGGCGGCAATGTAAATATTTACCTTTTGGCTCCAGCGCAGTATCCGCTCTTCTGACGGAGATAGGCGAAAATAGCCGATCTCAGTCGGGCCACTCTACTGCGCAGACGCAAGTCGCCTGCGCAGTAGAGCGGACCAGACGGAGATCGGTTATTTTCGCCTATCTTTGTCAGAAGAGCCACAACAGCGCCCCCGCCGGAGCCCGAAAAGATAAATATTGCACATGCTGTCGGATTTATCGCCTGTGCGTTCTGGGGGCTGCAGCGAGACCGCCATGGGACACAGGAGGATGGGGGAAACCTCAATAGGGTCCAGAGGCTTCACCCTACTAAGGTGAGTACCCCCCAGGGGAACTTTTTTTTCAGTACAGGTTTTCTTTAAGGCATACATGTCGGACTCTGGTTAAATTTGGCCCTCTAGTGGTTTCCCCACTTTGCATTATGTTTGGCCCACTCTAGACCACCAGGGAAGCTATATTGGAGGTGAAGCCCGAGAACACCAGGGGAGCTATATGGGGAGGTAAGGGAAAAAGCACTAAACACCAGGGAACTGTATAGAGGATGGAGAGCCACTAGACACCAGAGAACTTTATAAGGGAGGAAGGTGTCCAGTAGGCATTGAGGTTGGCCTGCGACTAGGTCCCAGTGTACAGTGTTCGGCCCAATTTGTATTTGAGTTTGACACCCCTGCCTTAAGGTGATGAGGGAACATGTCGGCGAGCCTGCCTCTCTGGGGTATGGTGGTCCTAATATTTCCTACTGGCTGGATTTGATAACATAGGAAGCTAATAGTTAATTTTGCATGGAGGCTATGGCCCTTATTCAATTCACTTTTTCTCTGACCGTAGGTTTTCTCCTAAATGATATTTTCACACATTAGCAATAAAATGCATTTCAAGCTACCAGTAAGCATGAAAATATTTAGAATAATTTGGCAGTACCTTTTCACCTACTTTTTGGTATTTCTGCATTTGCAGAGAGCTGACATTATTTTTCACAGAAAATAAAAAATGATCTCCTAGGAAAAAACTTATGGGAAAAATAAAATTGAATAAGGACTTATGTCTTGTCTTATGTGTTTCCCCTGGGCACGCTGATTACTATTAAAGAGGAGCTGTCAGCCATACTATCCTAGAAAAATAAACACATATATAAGTAGGTAAATACTTGCTCTACTTGCATAACATATTTATTGCACTGTCCACATTTTGATTTTAGTGATATTTCTATAGTAAAAAAAAAAAAAGAAATTGGGAATGCAGTGCCTCTGAGCGCTCACACGCTTTATGGACCTGAACCAGTTTTATATGCTCCTGTACTGCCTGATGAAGCGGGATTGTTGACCGCGAAACGCGTTGCGATTTTATGGAGCTGTGAATAAATTGTATATTTTTTACTCTGCATTTGAGTATATGTCCACTACCAGAGGGAGGTAAGTCCACCTCGACTTCCCTCTTTTTATCATTTTTAGAACATTGTTTTACTCTGCTTGGCGCCTCTGTTCGTACATATTACAGCACGATTAAGTCCACCCCTGGTGGAGGGGTTCTTTCCCCATTTTCCTATCTACAGAGAGCGACTTTTATACCTGAGTGGGTGTCAGGTACTAATACTCCCCACCTGCCTGTCAAGTGGTTACCTGATAGTAACCCACCTTTGTGAGTATAAGAACCTTTGACATTACATTATATATTGAGCTTACCAGACAATATTGCACTATTGGGCTCTTGGTGTCCTCTGTTTTGTTTTTACAAGTGATTTCACAGGCCATGCTCGCTGACAATATTTTATTATTTTATCCCATTTGGCCCCCAAAACAGGACTCTCACCTTCACCTATTTATTGCACTGTCCATATTTAGATTTTAGTGATTTTTCTATGGAAAAAAAAAAGAGAAAATCCTTCTTAGGATTTTCTTCTTGACTCTATCTTTAACCACTTCCCGACCGCCTAACGCACAGAGGCGGCCGGGAAGTGGAGCCCTGAAGGACCGGCTCACCCACAGAGGCGGCGGTCCTTCTAAGGGCATGGGCGGAGCGATCGCGGGATGTTAACCCTGCGATCGCCGCATACAAAGTGTATAATACACTTTGTAATGTTTACAAAGTGTATTATACAGGCTGCCTCCTGCCCTGGTGGTCCCAGTGTCCGAGGGGCCACCAGGGCAGGCTGCAGCCACCCTAGTCTGCACCCAAGCAAACTGATTTCTTCCCCCCCCCCCCCCCCTGCCCCAGATCGCCCACAGCACCCCTCAGACCCCCCCCTGCCCACCCCCCAGACCCCTGTTTGCACCCAATCACCTACCTAATCACCCATCAATCACTCCCTGTCACTATCTGTCAACGCTATTTTTTTTTTATCTCCCCCCCTGCCCACTGCCCCCTCCTGATCACCCCCCCACCCCTCAGATTCTCCCCAGACCCCCCCCCCCTGTGTACTGTATGCATCTATCCCCCCTGATCACCTGTCAATCACCTGTCAATCACCCATCAATCACCCCCTGTCACTGCCACCCATCAATCAGCCCCTAACCTGCCCCTTGCGGGCAATCTGATCACCCACCCACACCAATAGATCGCCCGCAGATCTGACATCAGATCACCACCCAAACGCAGTGTTTACATCTATTCTCTCCTCTAAACACCCACTAATTACCCATCAATCACCCATCAATCACCCCCTGTCACTGTTACCCATCAGATCAGACCCTAATCTGCCCCTTGCGGGCACCCAATCACCCGCCTACACGCTCAGATTGCCCTCAGACCCCCCCCCTTATCAATTCGCCAGTGCAATATTTACATCTGTTCTTCCCTGTAATAACCCACTGATCACCTGTCAATCACCCATCAATCACCCCCTGTCACTGCCACCCATCAATCAGCCCCTAACCTGCCCCTTGCGGGCAATCTGATCACCCACCCACACCAATAGATGACCCGCAGATCCGACATCGGATAACCACCCAAACGTAGTGTTTACATCTATTCTCTCCTCTAAACACCCACTAATTACCCATCAATCACCCCCTATCACCACCTGTCACTGTTACCCATCAGATCAGACCCTAATCTGCCCCTTGCGGGCACCCAATAACCCGCCTACACGCTCAGATTGCCCTCAGACCCCCCCCTTATCAATTCGCCAGGGCATTATTTACATCTGTCCTTCCCTGTAATAACCCACTGATCACCTGTCAATCACCCATCAATCACCCCCTACCACTGCCACCCATCAATCACCCCCTGTCACTGCCACCCATCAATCAGCCCCTAACCTGCCCCACGCGGGCAATCTGATCACCCACCCACACCAATAGATCGCCTGCAGATCCGACATCAGATCACCACCCAAGCGCAGTGTTTACATCTATTCTCGCCTCTAAACACCCACTAATTACCCATCAATCACCCATCAATCACCCCCTATCACCACCTGTCACTGTTACCCATCAGATCAGACCCTAATCTGCCCCTTGCGGGTACCCAATCACCCGCCTACACGCTCAGATTGCCCTCAGACCCCCCCTTATCAATTCGCCAGTGCATTAGTTACATCTGTTCTTCCCTGTAATAACCCACTGATCACCTGTCAATCACCTGTCACTGCCACCCATCAATCACCCCCTGGCACTGCCACCCATCAATCACCCCCTGGCACTGCCCCAATCAATCACCCCCTGTCACTGCCACTCATCAATCAGCCCCTAACCTGCCCCTTGCGGGCAATCTGATCACCCACCCACACCAATAGTTCGCCCGCAGATCCGACGTCAGATCACCTCCCAAGGGCAGTGTTTATATCTGTTCTCTACCCTAAACACCCACTAATTACCCATCAATCACCCCCTGTCACTGCTACCTATCAGATTAGACCCCTATCTGCCCCTAGGGCACTCAATCACCCGCCCACACCCTCAGAATGCCCTCAGGCCCCAGCCCTGATCACCTCGCCAGTGCATTGCTTGCATCTATTCCCCCCTCTAATCACACCTTGAGACACCCATCAATCACCTCCTGTCACCCCCCTAGCACACCTACCCATCAGATCAGGCCCTAATTTGCCCCGTGTGGGCTCCTGATCACTCGGCCAAACCCTCAGATCCCCCTCAGACTCCCTTCCGATCACCTCCCCAGTGCATTGATTGCATCTATTTTCCCCTCTAACCACCCCCTGAGACACCCATCAATCACCTCCTGTCACCCCCCTAGCACTCCTATCCATCAGATCAGGCCCAATACAACCTGTCATCTAAAAGGCCACCCTGCATATGACCGGTTTCACAAAATTCGCCCCCTCATAGACCACCTGTCATCAAAATTTGCAGATGCTTATACCCGTGAACAGTCATTTTGAGACATTTGGTTTCCAGACTACTCACGGTTTTGGGCCCGTAAAATGCCAGGGCGGTATAGGAACCCCAGAAACGGACCCCATTTTAGAAAAAAGAACCCCAATGTATTCTGTTAGGTGTATGACGAGTTCATAGAAGATTTTATTTTTTGTCAAAAGTTAGTGGAAATTGATTTTTTTTTTTTTTTTCACAAAGTGTCATTTTTCACTAACTTGTGACAAAAAATAAAATCTTCTATGAACTTGCCATACACCTAACGGAATACCTTGGGGTGTCTTCTTTCTAAAATGGGGTCACTTGTGCGGTTCCTATACTGCCCTGGCATTTTAGGGGCCCTAAACCGTGAGGAGTAGTCTAGAAAACAAATGCCTCAAAATGACCTGTGATTAGGACGTTGGGCCCCTTAGCGCACCTAGGCTGCAAAAAAGTGTCACACATGTGGTATCGCCGTACTCAGGAAAAGTAGTATAATGTGTTTTGGGGTGTATTTTTACACATACCCATGCTGGGTGGGAGAAATCTCTCTGTAAATGGACAATTGTGTGTAAAAAAAATCAAACAATTGTCATTTACAGAGGTATTTCTCCCACCCAGCATGGGTATGTGTAAAAATACACCCCAAAACACATTATACTACATCTCCCGAGTACGGCGATACCACATGATTGGCACTTTTTTGCAGCCTAACTGCGCTAAGGGGCCCAAAGTCCAATGAGTACCTTTAGGATTCCACAGGTCATTTTTGTTTCAAGACTACTCCTCACGGTTTAGGGCCCCTAAAATGCCAGGGCAGTATAGGAACCCCACAAATGACCCCATTTTAGAAAGAAGACACCCCAAGGTATTCCGTTAGTAGTATGGCGAGTTCATAGAAGATTTTATTTTTTGTCACAAGTTAGCGGACATTGATTTTAATTGTGTTTTTTCACAAAGTGTCATTTTCCGCTAACTTGTGACAAAAAATAAAATCTTCTATGAACTCACCATACTCCTAACGGAATACCTTGGGGTGTCTTCTTTCTAAAATGGGGTCATTTGTGGGGTTCCTATACTGCCCTGGCATTTTAGGGGCCCTAAACCGTGAGGAGTAGTCTTGAAACGAAATTTCTCAAAATGACCTGTGAAATCCTAAAGGTACTCATTGGACTTTGGGCCCTTAAGCGCAGTTAGGGTGCAAAAAAGTGCCACACATGTGGTATCGCCGTACTCAGGAGAAGTAGTATAATGTGTTTTGGGGTGTATTTTTACACATACCCATGCTGAGTGGGAGAAAGATCTCTGTAAATGGACAATTGTGTGTAAAAAAAAATTAACAAATTGTCATTTACAGAGATATTTCTTCCACCCAGCATGGGTATGTGTAAAAATACACCCCAAAACACATTATACTACTTCTCCTGAGTACGGCAATACCACATGTGTGGCACTTTTTTGCAGCCTAACTGCGCTAAGGGGTTCAAAGTCCAATGAGCACCTTTAGGCTTTACAGGGGTGCTTACAATTTAGCACCCCCCAAAATGTCAGGAAAGTAAACACACCCCACAAATGACCCCATTTTGGAAAGTAGACCCTTCAAGGTATTCAGAGAGGGGCATGGTGAGTCCGTGGCAGATTTCATTTTTTTTTGTCGCAAGTTAGAAGAAATGGAAACTTTTTTTTTGTTTTTTTTCTCACAAAGTGTCATTTTCCGCTTACTTGTGACAAAAAATAATATCTTCTATGAACTCACTATGCCTCTCAGTGAATACTTTGGGATGTCTTCTTTCCAAAATGGGGTCATTTGGGGGGTATTTATACTATCCTGGAATTCTAGCCCCTCATGAAACATGACAGGGGGTCAGAAAAGTCAGAGATGCTTGAAAATGGGAAAATTCACTTTTTGCACCATAGTTTGTAAACGCTATAACTTTTACCCAAACCAATAAATATACACTGAATGGGTTTTTTTTTATCAAAAACATGTTTGTCCACATTTTTCGCGCTGCATGTATACAGAAATTTTACTTTATTTGAAAACTGTCAGCACAGAAAGTTAAAAAAATCATTTTTTTGCCAAAATTCATGTCTTTTTTGATGAATATAATAAAAAGTAAAAATCGCAGGAGCAATCAAATGGCACCAAAAGAAAGCTTTATTAGTGACAAGAAAAGGAGCCAAAATTCATTTAGGTGGTAGGTTGTATGAGCGAGCAATAAACCGTGAAAGCTGCAGTGGTCTGAATGGAAAAAAAGTGGCCGGTCCTTAAGGGGTAGAAAGCCCTATGTCCTCAAGTGGTTAAGCCAATCCTGACATTTCCTCCCTTCCTCCCACCAAGCTCTGCAATAGAAAGTGCATTGTCATTGTGTAACTCTGCAGCTTCTCAGCATGAGAAATATTGGCCAATCAGAGAAGAACAGAGCTGTGGGAGGGGAAAATGGGAGAGAAAGAGGCTTCAGCCAGTCAGGCTGCATTATTTAAGTCTGAGGGGAAAGTAGAGAAGAAAAAAAGAAAACCCATTATGCCCTGCAACTTCCTTTGTGCAGCAGAAGTACCAAATAAGAGCCAGGGAAACTTGGGAATAATCTTTTATGGAGAAGAAAAGTAAGAGGGATTTTTAACTTTTGGATTGCCTGGATAGCATTCTTATTACTTGTTTACCAGATTAAAAGAAATAATTGATTTTTGACTTTATGCCTGACAGCTGCGCTTTAAGCTGTATGGATTCGCTAAGTGCCAGTAATGGCAAGGGGTTTGAGAGTGAACAGGGGAAAAAAAAGGGGCGCCGCCATGGGCTCCCATTATAAAAGCTGCACCCGTTCCGCAAAGCCGCAATTTGCATAGCGGGACAACTCTGCGCTCGCTATTTTATCAGGCGGCTCCTTGCGCCCAACCTTACTGTTATTGACACAAATCGCGCCTCTGCAGGGGTGTGGAGGAGGTTAAGTTTTAAGTGACACTGGGGGGGGGGGGGGGGGGGGGGTAGTTGAAGCGTCAGGCGACACTATAAGTTGAGGATAAGGCATAGAGGGACGGTTCAGTCTTAGACCTTGGTAGAGCGAGGGTTCTGTGTGAGAGTAGGGTTAGGTTAGGAAGTCCCGTTTTGAACGATTGAAAAAAAAAAACAAAAAACTGTTTGGCTTCCCCCATCGCCATGGCGACGATCGGGATGACGTCATCCACGTCATGGCGTCGGAGGGCGTCCTGATCCACCCCTTAGCGCTGCCTGGCACTGATTGGCCAGGCTGCGCAAGGGGTCTGGGAGGGGGGGGGGGGGGGCGGGCGGCGGAGATCGGGAAGTATATGCAAACAACAACAACAACAAAAAATTATGCAAATCGGCCCACCAGGGCTTGAGAAATCCTTCTTGGCGGCTTACCCCAAACTCTGTTTGGGATAACCGGCAAGGAGGTTAGAGGACAGATGCGAGCTAAATAAAAGGTCAACTTTCCTGTGGCAGCCGATATGTCACTTGCTGCAGCTCCACTCTCAGCCGGTAGCCCATGGATTAAGCCCTCCCCTGGGTATAATCACCACCACAGGTGTTCTATCACATGCTTCTGCTGCGTCTGGATAGTGTATGTTGCTGGCAGCCGCCACTGTGTCCCTCCATGCCCCCTTACCTGACCCCCATCCTGTGCATTCCTGTGTCCCCCTTCTGCTCCCCCCCATGCCTCCTTCTGTCCATCATTTTGCCACCTCTGCCTCCCTGTGCCTTTTTTTGTGCCCGCTTTCCCTCCTTCTGTGCCCAATTGTGTCTCCTTCTGTCCTCCTCTGAGGCTTCCCTCTTTTTTGTATTTTTTTTTATTATTTATTTTAACTTGGATATACTTTAAAATTACTCCTCACTAGTCAGTACTCTGTATTGAAGCACTGATGAGGTCTTCTCAAGGATAAGCATCGCTGACAAATAAGAGAAAATAAGGACTATAGAAGTGGACAAGATGTTTTCCAACAAAACTCTGCACTCGCTGCTGCCATCAGCTTTTGGAAATAACTTAATGGCCTAGGTGCCCAGTATGCCTTTTTCCAATAAAACCGAAATAAATAAAATGTTTGGGGTTTTCAACCTTTTCTTTCTCTTATTTCAGTACTCCTTCAGCTCAAAGCGATCCAGTCCTGATGATAGAAATGAAGTGTCTCCTTATTCTTTGTCGCCAGTGAGTAACAAAAGGTGTGTAGCAATTTTCCAGTGTCAATATTGAGGATGTACAACATTGTTGCTTTTCTTCACTTCCTAACTGTTCAGACAAAACACCATACATTTATCTGCCCGCTTTTGCAGCCCTTTTAAAGTGGACCTGAACTATTGCACAGGACAAAAATGAAAACGTAGAGAAATGCACCCTGACGGCCTGAT
Organism: Hyperolius riggenbachi; assembly: GCF_040937935.1. Lineage (NCBI taxonomy): Eukaryota > Metazoa > Chordata > Amphibia > Anura > Hyperoliidae > Hyperolius > Hyperolius riggenbachi. The sequence goes on along the minus strand of NW_027152420.1, from coordinate 28,335 downwards.
TCACAAAGTGGTGATAACTCAGTTATCACGCCTAAAAGACTTTAGGCGTGATAACCTTTGCACTAGCAAAGTTATCACCGCTTTGTGCTCTAACTCGCGCGGAGCTACCGCGCGTACGCGCGCAAAGTCCCATAGGGCTTAATGGGCGCTTCGCGCGAAGCGGGGTGCGCAGCGCGCGCAAAACTTTGCGCGCGGGAGTTCGCGCGAATTCCTTCAGATCACGCCTAAACTAAGTTTAGGCGTGATAAAGGGCTTTTCACAGGCGTGCAAAGTGTTTGCACCGCTTTGTGAATCAGGCCCTGAATGTATTTAGAGAGTTTAACCGGTTTAATTCCCCCTCATCTGTGTCTAATCACAAATTGTAATTTGATCCTCCCCTGTGTCACATGACTGCTTATGGCAGATAAGCAGAAAAGCCCATTTGAAAGCAAAGGCTGTAAACAATATGTCTGCTTCCATGAATCAGGAAGTAGAAACTGCAAATTTATTTTAGGATTTGTATCAGCTGTAACAAATACCATATTTTTCGGACTATAAGACGCTCCGGACTATAAGACGCACCTAGATTTAGAGGACAAAAACCAAGGGAAAAAAAATCTGATGCATTTATGGTGCAGGAGCATTTTATGGACCTCCCCTACATTATGTTCCCCTTGTGCCTTCCTTGTACCTCTTGTGTTCCCTGTGTCCAGTTACTCCCTGTGACCAGTGTCCCCCTGTGTCCAGTGTCCTTGTGTGTGTCTAGTGACCCCCTGTGTCCGGTGACCCCTGTGACCCCCTGTGTCCAGTGACCCCCTGTGTCCGGTGACCCCTGTGACCCCCTGTGTCCGGTGACCCCTGTGACCCCCTGTGTCCAGTGACCCCCTGTGTCCAGTGACCCCCTGTGTCCAGTGACCCCCTGTGTCCAGTGACCCCCTGTGTCCTCCTGTGTGCAGCGACCCCCTGTGTCGTCCAGTGACTCCTGTGTCCTCCTGTGTGCAGCGACCCCCTGTGTCGTCCAGTGACTCCTGTGTCCTCCTGTGTGCAGCGACCCCCTGTGTCGTCCAGTGACTCCTGTGTCCTCCTGTGTGCAGCGACCCCCTGTGTCGTCCAGTGACTCCTGTGTCCTCCTGTGTGCAGCGACCCCCTGTGTCGTCCAGTGACTCCTGTGTCCTCCTGTTTGCAGCGACCCCCTGTGTCTCCCGTGCTCAGTGCCCCCTGGGTCCAGTGTCCCCCTGGGTCCAGTGTCCCCCTATGTCCAGTGATCCCCCCCCCTCCTCTTTCCTTGTGCGCTCCAATGTCCTCATGCACGTACTTAAACTACAGCCGAAGACCCTTCAGGAAGCTCTGAGAGCATTGAGCCAGCAGATATATGTGAGGTAGAAAATCTTTCACCCCGCCTGGACCCACTGCAAAGCCGCTTTCTACATGTCCGCCGCTCCAGCTCAAGGTTCCCCGTTCTCCCCACGTTCCAGCCTGCATGCGTAATGAAGAGGCGCCAGCAACCAATCACACAGTTACACTGCCGGTGTATACACAGTACAACTACCAATCAGGCGGGGGGTGCTGCGCCGGACCGCCTATCACATCGCTCACTGCCATTCCGGCGCAGATGCGGACAGTGATTGGCCACAATGGTCCCACCCGCGAGACCATCGTTTCCTGTAATGAAACGAGCAGGAAGCAGTGAGCGCTGTGATAGGCGGTCCTGGGCAGCGCCCCCCGCCTGATTGGTAGTTGTACTGCGTATACAACGGCAGTGTAACTGTGATTGGTTGCTGGTGCCTCTTCATTACGCATGCAGGCTGGAACGTGGGGAGAATGGGGAACCTTGAGCTGGAGCGGCGGACATGTAGAAAGCGGCTTTGCAGTGGGTCCAGGCGGGGTGAAAGATCTTTTCTGCCTCATATAGATCTGCTGGCTCAATACACTTAAAGGTACCTGAAACGTCTCTGGCTGCAGTGTGAATTCCTGTCTGTCCAGATTCTCCCACATTGGGCTGCCTGGTTCTTTTCCCGCACTGCATACTGTGACATGGTATGCTGCGGGGAGCCGGCGGGCACATTCAAATTGGTGCATTCGGACTATAAGACGCAGGGACTTTTTCTCCCCACTTTTAGAGAAAAAGTGCGTCTTATAGTCCGAAAAATACGGTACATGTTTTTTGTTTTAATGTTGTTATGCTGTTGTGTATCTTTTAGAAAAGAGATAATAGATAATAAGAGAAAACAGATTTAGGGTTAAAAATCAGGAAAAAAAATATACTAAACCTAAGTGCATCTATGGGTCAAGGGCGTCTTGTAGACCTTTTTGCACCAAGATGTCTCTAAGCTACCCTACGAAGCTACACTAACAACTGCTGCTGCCCCCACACCTACACTGCACTACAGTACCCTATCCCCTCCTCCCCCCCCACTACATTACATTAAACTAACCCCCCCCCCTGCTGCACCCCCCTCTCCCAAGCTACATTACACTACACTAACCCTTGCGCCCCCCCCTCCCCAAGCTACATTACACTTCAACTACACTACACTTAGCCCTGCTGCACGTCCCCCAGCTTTGTTTATGTGCTTTTAACCTGACTAGACAGGTATGTAGTCACATAATGATTTATATAGCTTTGGTAGTAAAGATTTTTTTTCTTCTTTATTTTGCCTTACAGTCAGAAGCTTTTACGCTCTCCACGAAAACCCACACGGAAGATTTCAAAAATACCATTTAAAGTACTTGATGCTCCAGAGCTACAAGATGATTTCTACCTCAATTTAGTCGATTGGTCATCTCTTAATGTTCTAAGTGTGGGTCTAGGAACCTGTGTTTATCTATGGAGTGCCTGTACTAGCCAGGCAAGTGACAACTTCTCTATTAGTGTTAAGAAGTTCTTAACTGATGCCATTTGAAATATGGCCCTTTCAATATTTAATCTGTGTGTTACAGGTGACAAGGCTGTGTGATTTATCTGTGGAAGGTGACTCTGTGACATCAGTAGGTTGGTCTGAGAGGGTAGGTATTTTTAACCGTAATGCCAGATCTGTTACAACTGTCCAAGGAATGAATTGGTTTCCTCTTGTGGGGTGCAATGCTAGTCTTGCATTCGAATCTCACCCTTTGCCTGTCTGCATGAAGTCCTGATGTAGCGTACTAGTCTATATCTAGGTTGAAACCTCTTGAGCCTTGCTGCCCTTCAATCCAGAGGAAAGAAAAGCCATAAGGTAGAAACCTTCTCCCAGATGATATCAAGCTAACTTATTTTTCTACACCTAGCAATTATAGCCATGGATGCTACTTTAAGTAAGGAAAGCATCCAAGCCCCTTCTTAATGGCATTATAGAATTTGCCATAACTACTTCATGTGGTTTAAGTGCACTGTGCACTGAGTGCACCATATCTATAAAAATATTTAAAATGAATGGGGGATCCTTCATAGCATCAACACAATACAATACAATGGACCGCCACTCACTATAAACTTCTCTTTATTGTATCAAAGGTATAAAAAGCGTATTCCCCCACCTATTAAAATCCCCAATACCCGCACAGGACAACTCGCAGGAGTGCTCCTTGACAACACCATACACATTCATACCACACTCATCAAGGATGAATTGGCCAATCCGTATCTAAAGATGAAGTGAGGCTTGTGCAAAAACTTCAATTCAGCCAACAGTAAATTATGTTCCAGATCACTCCAGGATAAGGATAACCTTGTATCTGGCAATCTGCAGCATTCACCAAAGTCCAGGGCCTAGTCTTCTGCACCTGTAATTGCCTTTGAGCACTTTATGTTAAGCATATGCATAAAAACAGGCACTCCTTCAAATATAGAACATAGTCTTAACACCAGGCAACATGCCTTCATCGTATACGCTGGCTATCCACTCAGCTAGATGGCATCTATCAGCTCTTCATTCAGCATAAAGATGTTACCTTTCCTCCGCCTGACGGGCTGTGTGCGATGCTTCACACTGCGGTGTCCCGCAGTTTGCAGGTACCTGTTTCAACTTAGTGGGTTCTCGGCTGTCAATATAGCTCTTATCCCCTCGTATGGACGCCAGAGCCGCTCCTTTTGTGAAATTTATGGTCTGAGACTTTGCCAAAAGGAAAATGTGTTTAATATCTCTGTGCTGAAAAACTGGAATGCGCAGAATCAAGACGAGACCCAAAGCGAGGCTTGGACTATGGACTGTTTCTTTTAAATAGAAGAGGGTGTTCCCACTCTTACCCAGCCTCAGCGTCATCACACTGACGAAGCTCACGTTGGTCGGCGTAACGCGTATGTGGGCGTGGCCTACGCGTGGGACACAAGGAGCGGCTCTGGCGTCCATACGAGGGGATAAGAGCTATATTTACAGGAAAATCTCTCCTATAGTTATGCTATGTTACATGTGGCAACTGGGACATGGAAAGATACCCAGCAGCTAAGGCAATCCCTTCTTGCCAGAGAAATCAGATCTCACTAGTCTATTCCTCAGAGAAGGAAAAGACAGGCCTCGACCAAAATTTTGGTATTTTACTTTCAGCAAGGGGAGTGGTTCTTGGAAATTTGAAACCACCGATAACTGCAGGTGGACTTTGTATACTGCTGTTCCCCATCAGGTCCGATAGTGTCATGTGATGGTCGGTTCTGCGAGCATTTGTATTAAACTAGCTGAAGACCCAGCGTTGCCTGGGTATGTATTAGGTTTTTGTTGGTTGGGTGATGACCACTTTTTCTAACCTTGACACACATTGGCCCATATGCAATTCAACTTTTTCTCCTGATTTTTCTCTTAGGAGATAATTTTTTATCTTGTATTTAAAATAACTTTTCAGCACTTGCAATTGAAAAAGTACCAAAAAGAAGGTGAAAATGTACTCTCAAAATTTATTTTAAGTATTTTTTCTTGCTTGCTGTTGGCTTAAAGGGCATTTTATGTACAAGTTGTGGAAATGTCAACTAGGAGAAAACTGAGGAGAATAAGTTAATTGCATATGGGCCATTAACTCAATGACCAAGTTTGGGAGCTTTGGCGTCCTTGGCATCAATAATATGAGAACGGAAGCAATTTAAATTTTCCCATTGAAATCAAGGAAACAAACCAAATGGCTGTTTGTGGCTGCACTCCCTTTTCTTTATTTAAGCTGCAGTCACCCAATGACTTACTGTAGCAGGTTTGAGGCCTGTGCCTTTAACAGCGTAAGAATGGAAGCAATTTTTAACTATTCCCCTTGAAAATCAGTGGCTGAATTTTGATTGGCTGTTGCAGGCTCCATCCACTTTCCTGAATATTAATTCCAGTCACCCAGTGAGCAACATTGCCAAGTTTGAGAACCCTGCGATTAACAGTCTAAGAATGGCTACAGTTTACACTTTCCCCTTTGGTTGTTGTTTGCTCCGCCCAGTTTTCATAATCTTGACACAGTTACTCAATGACCAAGTTTGTGAGCTTTGGTGTCCTTGGCATCAGTAAAGTTAGAATGGAAGCAGTTTATCAATCAAACAAATATAATTGACTGGCTGTAATTCCGCCTCCTTTTCTGAATTTGAACCTCAGTCACCCAATAACCATTAACCGTGTAAGAATGGCAGCAATTTAATATTCCCCTTCAAAACCAATAGGTGAATTTTGATTTGCTATTGTAGGCTCCACCCACTTTTCTAAATATTTATCCCAGTCACCCAGTAAGCAAGTGTGCCAAGTTTGAGAACCCTACCATTAAAGTGGATCCAAGATGAAAAACTAATTATAAACAAGTAACTTGTCTATATATCTTATCTGATGCTAGGTACACGGCATACAATTTTGTGTTAGATGGTTCGATAGATAATTTCTGACATGTCCGATTTTAATTTTTTGGATCGTTTTTCTGATCAATTTCTCATAGAAGTAAATGGAAATAGATAAGAAAAGATAATCGAATTGGAAATCGATCTGACGGAAAATCGACCGAAAAAACGCATCGTGTGTACCCAGCATAACATTTAGATGGTTTACACAGTAAATCTAGCGGCAAACGGCTTCAACGGTATATGATTATTTTTGCCTGCGATACAATGAGAGCAGCCATATTCTTATTGTCATCATTACACAGGCAAGCTGCTCTACATCTCCACCCCCTCAGCCTGTGAAAACTCCACTCCCCTCTCCTCTCCACTCATCTCTTATAGGGGATTAGGGGATTTAACCAGTTCGGCCTATCTGGACGAGCTTTCTGGTCCAGATAGGCACTGCATCTTCCCCTGCGTGGTGCGCGCGATCGGGCGCGCGCCCACCCGCTGCCCCCCGCTAGCCCCCCGATCAGTGAATGGGAATATAATTCCCATTCACCGATCTAACCTCCCCGCAGAAATACCGACGCTTTCTCTCCAGAGAGCGCGGTATTTCTGCCCCCAGGAAACCACTCCTCTGATCTTTAGTTCCTAGATGCGAAATCGTTCGCATCTAGGAATTTTTTCACTGTGGCCATCTTGTGGCCAAATAGTAAACTGCACCCACATACATTTTTAATTAAAGAAAACTATTATTTTACATGTAAAACAAACAGTTTCCCTCCCACACCAAAAATTACCCACATACATTTTTTTATTAAAAAAAAATACAATTAAAAAAAAACAAAAACAACATAAATAGTTACCCAAGGGTCTGAACTTTTTAAATATGCACGTCAAGAGAGTATGTTATTATATTATTTAAAATTATAAGCTTATAAATAGTGATGGACGCAAATTGAAAAAATGCACCTTTATTTCTAAATGAAATATCGGTACCATAAATTGTGATAGGGACATCGTTTAAACGGTGTAATAACCGGGACAGATGGGCATATAAAATACATGAGTTTTAATTACGGTAGCGTATATTAATTTCAAACTATAATGGCCTAAAACTGAGAAATAATGAATTTTTTTCATTTCTTTCTTAATCTTCCTGTTAAAATGGATTTAGAAAAAAATAATTCTTAGCAAAATGTAGCACCCAAAGAAAGCCTAATTAGTGGCGGAAAAAACAAGATCTAGATCAATTCATTGTGATAAGTAGCAATAAAGTTATAGGCGAATGAATGGGAGGTGAACGTTGCTCGGATGCTAACAAAAGCCAAACACAACAAGTCAATTTGCATCTCTGCCACAGGCAAACTGAACACTCTTCCTGCCAGCCAATGTCTCCACCCCCTGCGGTGCCTCAGCAACTACACAACACAGGAGGCCAGACACAATCTGCTAACCTGTCCCCAGATGTGCATGCTCTAACAATATGCCAATCAGATGTAAATAGACTCTTTAAAAAACAAAACACCAGGAAAGCAATGGGACCAGACGCTGTGTCTGCGAAATGCTTGAATCTCTGTGCCGACCAATTAGCGCCTGTATTTACAGACATATTCAAAGCATCTCTAGAACTCTCAATTGTTCCTGCCTGTTTTAAATGCGCAACTATTGTACCAATTCAAAAAAAAAAAAAACCTACATGTTTAAATGATTACAGGCCTGTTACCCTGACATCACTGGTCATGAAAGCATTTGAAAAACTGATAATGACTTATCTGAAATCCATCACAGATCCCCTGCTGGACTCTTTGCAATTTGCCTACAGACCTAACAGATCCGCAGACGATGCCGTGAACATGTGTATGCATTATGCACTACAGCATTTAGATAACCCAGGAACCTACACCAGGATTTTATTTATAGATTTCAGCTCTGCATTTAATACCATAATTCCATCACTGCTGCACAGCAAGCTCTCCCAGCTACACATACCTGAATCCCTCTGCAAATGGATAACCGACTTCTTAACCGACAGAAGACAGCGTGTTAGACTTGGTAAACTCACATCAAGCTCTCTGACAGTCAGTACTGGTGCACCCCAGGGCTGTGTGCTTTCCCCACTGCTGTACTCACTTTACACCAATGACTGCACCTCCACAGATCCATCTGTTAAGGTTCTGAAGTTTGCAGACGACACAACAGTTGTTTGTCTCATTCAAAACGGGGATGAGTCTGCATACAGGCATGTGGTGGGACAGCTTTCCTCCTGGTGCAGCAGCAACAACTTAGAACTAAATGCTCTCAAAACCATGGAGATGATAATAGACTTTAGGAGATCTCCCCCCCAGCACCTCCCCTTAACCATAAATGGATCCACAATAACCCAAGTAGAGTCATTCAAGTTTCTTGGGTCCACGATCTCAAACGACTTAAAATGGGACAACAACACTGCCACTATTGTCAAGAAAGCACAACAGAGAATGTACCATCTGCGGCAGCTGAAAAAGTTTGGCCTACCTCAAAAGCTAATGGTGCAGTTCTACACTGCAATCATCGAATCCACCATAACATCATCCATGACTGTATGGTTCAGCTCCTGCTCAGCATTAGAAAAGGGGAGGCTGCAGCGCATCATCCGATCAGCGGAAAGGATAATTGGCTGTAGCTTACCTTCCCTGCAGGATCTTTACACTAGCAGGTGCAGAAAGAGAGCGACCAAAATTGCCTCTGACCCCTCTCACCCAGCTCACTCCATCTTCCAGCGCATGCCTTCAGGAGTAAGATTCCGGTCAATCGCTACCAAAACCTCCAGACACAGGAACAGTTTTTTTCCTCAAGCGGTAGCCATACTTAATGCTGAACCACGTTAGCGCTGCTAGGACTGAAAGTAATCAGCACAGAACTAAACATGAACAATTCTCACATTGCTTACTGCCACTATACTTATAATGTCCTTAACTTGTAATATTCACACTGTCTGTCCTTGTATTGTTTTTTGTTTGTGTTTGTTAAGCAACTGCCAAGACAAATTCCTTGTAGGTGCAAACTTACTTGGCGAAAATAAATTGATTCTGATTCTGATTCTGATTCTGATTTTCGGACTGCGGTGCTGAACCGGTTAAAACAAAAGAAAGGAAATGTATTTAGCTTGAGGAATGCCCTATAAACTATATGTAAGGGGCACAATTATGCAATGAGTAAAAGTTTCTCAGATCCACTTTAATAATGTAAGAATAGCTACAGTTTAAATTTTCCCATTTAAAACGAACAACTGTAATTTGATTGGCTGTTTTATGCTCCGCCCACTTTTCCTGAATTTTTCAACTCTGACACCCAGTGAGCAACTGTTCCAAATTTGGAGACTCTGGCTTAATTACTGTGAGAATGGCAGCCTTTTACATTTTACTCATGGACATGAATGAGTGAAAACTGATTGGCTGTTTGTGGTTCCGCCCAGGTGTGCTGGGGGGCTGGTTGGAAAGGATGTCCTGTACACATTACACTAGCCCTGCTTTCTGATTTTACGTTTGTTGTTCAGACAGCCTTTAAATTTGGTTCTGCTTTCTTTACAGGGAAATCTGGTAGCTGTTGGTACACACAAAGGTTTTGTACAGATTTGGGATGCATCTGCAGGAAAGAAGCTGTCCACTCTGGAGGGGCACACAGCTAGAGTTGGTAAGATTCCATTAAAAAAATAAAAATAAGTTGCTATACATTTTTTTGTTTTTTTTGAGGGGGAGGGGGGGACTTGCAAAATACAAACATATCGGGTTAACAACATGTGGTATATCAAAATAGAAGATTTGGAACCTAAAAATATAAGGTATGTTTGTAAAAAATATAAATGCCCTACCTCTGGCTTCTATCAGCCCCCTGTAGCAGTAATGTCCCACGCCGTCCCCCTCCGAACTACCGGTCCCTGCCGCTGGCACCGGGCAATTATTCATTTGACACAGACTAATAATGCGTGCTCCCGTTCGCGTCATCGGAAGCTTACTGCGCAGTACGAAGGTTTCTTGTACTGCGCCTGCGCAGTACCCTTCCGATGGTGCGAGCAGGCGCGCAGCCGCAGTTGGAAAGCAAGCCATGCTAGACCAGACTTGGCGGCGGAGAATGGCGGATTGGAGGAGGACTGCGTGGGACATTACTGCTGCAGGGGGCTGATAGAAGCCCCAGGTAAGTGTCTGTTTTTACTCTCAGCAACCCCCCCCCCCCCACCCCCACAGAACCCCTTTAAGGGACTGAGCCCACTAACACAGTTGTGCGCAGTTGGGTCCGCTTTTCAGCAACACATCAATGTTACAGATGCTGAAAAGCGGACACAACTGCGCTCAACTGCGTTAGTGGGCTCAGGCCCTAAGTGAAAATAAACTTGTGAGATGATAAATTGTGTTTTTTTACTAAACCTAAATATAATACAACAGAGTCATGATGTTTTATTTTTATTTATTTTTTTATATTGAGTTTAAAGGTAACCTGAAGTGAGAGGAATACATTAGTTGCCATCTTCATTCTCTCATAAACCATGCCAGATGCCTGACTGCCATGCTGAGCTTTAGGTTTGTTTGAGTCACATGCAGCAGCCAGTGGAGTCAGACCAGAGTCAAAGCATCTGATTGGCAAAAACCTTCTGGGCCAGTCACTTAAAGTATTAGAGGCAGGACATCAGCACAGAACTTGGGCAACTAGCATTGTTTTTTTTTTTTTTAGAAAATAAAGACGACAGCCTCCATATTTCTCTCACTTTAGGTTTCAGTCAAAGGCTTCATTTTAAGACTTCATTCTTCACAGCTGTCTTGATGAACTGAAAAACAAACTAATGTAATGATACTAAACTTTCCAGCACTAAAATCTAATCTATTCACACACTTCCTCAGTTCTTTTGACTTCTATTTACTTTTCAGGAAACTGACTACATTCAACATACTGTTTGACAAGCTCATTTGTATAGATAACGAGGGGCTACATACAATTTCTTAACAGGGCTAGTTCTATACATGTACAGTACATATGTTAATCTCATCATGTCACATGTCACTTCAGTTGTACTTTACATCTAACAAAATCAAAGGTTGGCAACTTTACATTTTTTTTAAGCTGTACGCACAGGAGCCTTACTTTGTTTAACCTTGAAGTCATGCATTTAAAGTGTACCAGAGCTGACAAATTAAAAATTTTATACATTCCTGCGGATAGAAGATGGCGCCTGATTGGTAGCCACGACCACAGGGCTCCGGCTCGCATCTGTTTCTTTTTTGTTTTTTTTTCATCCTTTCCTCTGGACTCACAGCCGATACTGCCCCGATGGTCTCCTTCCAGCTCTGCCACACCATCGGGCGGATGGAAGACACTATGGACCCCTGGGCTCCAGCACCATGTCATTTGCGCTGAGGTCCGGCTCACCACGTGGTCAGCTCAGCTTATGATCCACGCGGTACCGGCCTCAGCCGCTCCGTATGACGCCACCACTGCCTCTTTACTGCCGCTGTCTGGGACATTTCACTGCCAATGCCTGAGCCATCGCGCTACCTGGAGACGTGTTATCGCCCCCCACTGCTCCATAGGAACCCGGTCCCCGCTGGCGGTTCCCCAGCACTCCAACACCGCTGCCTAGGGACATTGAGGATTCACGCTTATTACTGCTGCCCAGTTTGCCGCACCAGTCCAGGGGTAACCAGGTTAGCTATATCGGCCTTCAGGATAATTCCACCGCACAGCTCGCTAACCAGGTCAGATCATCGCTACTGGGAGAAGTTAAAAGGGAGACACACACAGAGGGCCGGGAGAAGTCTGTATCCTCCTGTTGCTTGCTCACAGAGCCACTCCACTTCACATTTAGCCGGCAAGCTACCAAGCACAAGGAGCCGCTCCACTGCCACACTCATAGCAGGCCAGTTATGGCCTTCAGCCGGTCCTCAGTTGCCTGCTGCCTGGATTTACTACTCCAACCTGCAGACCAGGTCGCCATGTGGGAGGAAGAAACAGACGTTCCTCCGCTGCCGCTCTCAGCCCCTCTCCATACAGGGGTTATCGCTCCACCGTCCTGGGCCCCCGAGGTTAGTGCTTCTGCTCCTCTGTCTGCTCACAGCTGCTTCCTGCCTGCCAGCCACACTGCTCACTTCACCACCTTTGCCAGTTTGTCTGGCCATCATACAGAAAGCACCAAAATACTGCGCTGATCTATGCTCAGGTGTGTTAATATTCGGTGGTGCGCTGCTTTAAACCAAAACTATACAATATACTCAAAGTAAGCTGCGCTCAAATGTCCTAGCACACAGTCCTTTCTATTAAAAGGTAGCCAGCAACGTGCATAAATACACAAATCTGTGTCCTCTTCTATCGCAGGTGCAGAATGCTCCACTTCAGTGAGATAACCACCACCACACTCCAAGCAGTGGCCACTCACCGTTATAATATGACCCTCTGTCAGATGGGTCTTCAGCGCCTATGGGGCCATCTGGCCGCCCCCTGCCATATACGGACAACTGGAACTTTTGCTTTCAATCCTCTGTTGCAAGTTCACATCACCTCAAATAAAGCATTGCAAGTAAAACCATAAAACCAGTTTTATAATAAGAGAAATGCACACTTACAAACCAAGCCGTGGAGGATTGCACAGAGTTTTAATGGGCTGTACCCCAAAAGTTGGCCGCTTCTGATGAGTCGTTCTATACGATGAAACTAGTCAAGCACACGCGGCCTGCACTAGCCACCGTGGAAGCCAGGTGGGAGGCTCAGGAGACAGTGCCACTCAGCCGACCCGGCGGCCAACGTTTGGGGTAGAGCCCATTAAAACTCTGTGCGTTCCTCCAAGGCTTGGTTTGTAAGTGTGCATTTCTTTTATAATAAAATTGGTTTTATGGTTTTACACTATGGAAGCTTTGCAATGCTTTATTTGAGGTGATGTGAACTAGCAACAGAGGGTTGGCAGCAAAAGATCCAGTTGTCCGTATATGGCAGGGGGCGGCCAGATGGCCCCATAGGCGCTGAAGACCCATCTGACACGGTCATATTATAACGGTGAGTGGCCACTGCTTGGTGTGTTGGTGGTGGTTATCTCACTGAAGTGGAGCATTCTGCACCTGTGATAGGACACATTTGTGTATTTATGCACGTTGCTGGCTACCTTTTAATAGAAAGGACTGTGTGCTAGGACATTTGAGTGCAGCTTACTTTGTGTATATCATACAGAAAGCAGGCAGTGTCCACCGCACCTCCATCGTGGGACCGGATCAGCTGAGCGGCACTACCAACCTGGTTGCGACCGCAGGCCCAGGGTACCTCAGCCGACAGGCACTGCTCACTGCCGCCCAGGTGAGCTTGTTAACCAGTTCACCCCCCAAGGGTTTTTACTCTGACGGGCCAGAGCAATTTTCACCTGTCAGTGCTCCTCCCTTTTATTCCCTAATAACTTTATTAGTACTTATCATGACAAAATGAACTATACCTCGTTTTTTTCGCCACCAATTAGACTTTCTGTGGGTAGTACATTTTGCTAAAAATTATTTTATTCTAAATGTGTAAATGGGAAAAATAAGAATATATTAAATGTAAAGTCATGCATCTTGGATGTACCAATGGTAGATCATCATATAAAGTGGCATTACAGCTGGGAACATCTGACTTGGAGAAGGACTTAAGCTGGCTACAGACGATGAGATTTCCCGCTCTATAGACTGGTCGACCAATTATTTCTGACATGTTCGATCTGGTCTCGATCGATACAGCCGATCGAACATGTCAGAAATAATCGATCCGATCAAGCGGGAAATCGCATTGTGTGTAGCCAACATTAGGAATACTGGTTGATAACAAGTTAGGTAATCGTATACAGTGCCAAGCATCAGTATCCAAAGCAAATAGAATTGGGATGCATAAAAAGGGAAATATCTTGAGATGCTAGTATACTACTCCCTCTGTATAAATCACTTGTGAGGCCACATCTGGAGTATGGAATACAGTTTGGGGCACCACAAGGATATTGACCTTCTGGAACAGTTACACAACTAAATTAATCAGAGGTATGGAAGATCTCACTTACCAAGACAAACTGGGCTTATTTAGCTTAGAAAAAAAGGGACTAAAGGTACATACACACGTCGGCTTTGCGCAAACGACCTGTCATTTGGACGTCAAATCGGGCGTGTGTACAGTCTGTTGTTCAGCTGCTAAGACCGGACTTGAGTGATCCGCTTGGCGGTGGAGGAAAAATTTATTTATTTTTTATTTTTTTCCCATTTATTTAGAAAGGGGGCCTTCACAGTGAGAGTGGTTAAAATCTGGAACATCTTACCTCAGGAAGTAATTATGGCAAATTCTATATCTGCATTTAAAGAGGGCTTGGATGCTTTTCTTACATTGAAGGGCATCCAAGGCTATAATTTTTAGGTAATTCCCAGAAGAGTTGATCCAGGGATTTATCTGACTGCCATCTGGAGTCGGGAAGGGTTTTTTCCCTTTTAAGGCTAATTGGCCCAGGCCTTGTAAGGTTTTTTGCCGTCCCCTGGATAACTGAGATACATGCATGTTTAGGATGGTGGGTTTTTTTTTCATTTTTTTTTCTGTTTGGACTTGATGGACGAATGTCTTTTCTTCAACCAAACTATGTATCCTCCTGTCTTTTTTGATCTGCCCAGGTAGACGTTCAGTATTGGAACAATTTCTAACTGCTCATGAGCTCTCCCATGGGGATCCCTCATATTGTTTGGCACGGATGGCAACTAGTTACTAAAAGGGTAGATTTATTGCTACACTGTTTGCGGGATGTGGTAGTTGTAATAAGTAAAGTAGAGTACCCTTCCTACCTAAGATCAAGAAATACCATGGAAGCACTGCTGAGGGAAATGGATGTTGTCTTTAGAATTGAGATGCACAACAGACCACCAACAGATCGTTGATGTACCGGCCATACCGTAAGATATGGCCTGCAAATCGATTAGCACAGGAAAATAGGGTGAGTTCCTCCCACCATCCATGATACAGATTCGCCAAGGATGGCGAGAAGCGAGCCCTCATGGATGCTCCACATTTTTGTAAGAAGTATTCACCGTTGAAAAGAAAATAATTCCACTGCCTCCCTGATGAAATACTTCAATTGCTGACTATATCCACTATATAGATCAAGATGGTACTGTAGGGCCCTCATAGTGACAGAATATAATAAACATGAGTACAAGGCTCCTATATCAAGAATAGCCCACATTCAACCCTCCTTCCACCTAAAGCCCGTCCAACTGCTCCAATACAAGTTTCGTGTCCCTAAAGTACCCTGATTATCTCGGAACCAAGCGCTGCAAAAATGAATTCAACCACTCCCCAAGGAGCTTAGTGAGGGATCCTATACCAGCTACAATTGGCCTACCCATTAGTGGACCCTCTTTTTGCAACTTGGGGAGAAGGTGACAGACCGCAACCCTAGGGCAAGGGACAATCATGAACTCCCCCAACCTATCCAGGACCCCCTATGAAACCCCATGCTTAATAAGACTATCCTAATTATCCTTAAATCTGGAAGCTGGGTCTCTGGAGACCTTAAAGGGGCCCATGCACTCAGCCGATTATCGGCCGATCTATTGCAAATCAATTGACCAATCGATCGATTTGCGGCCGATTTCAATCGATCTGACATGTTGGAAAATTTAGGAAGATCTGTTGAGATTGCTTATCATTTTGCTTGGACCTAATGGAAATCTGATGGCAAAATAATGCCATCAGATCGATTTTCAATAGATTTCATACTGAATTCTATTGGAAATCTGTTCCTAGTAAAAAAAAAAAAAATGTTCATAAACTCATCAGATCAGAGATCTATCGCATGATCTATCTGCTGCTAATCTAACAAGTGTATGGCCATTTTAAGATAGGTGTCAGAGAGGCCTCCTGCCTGTAATTTACTGCCTGGCCCTGAATGAGCATGCAGATAAGATGTTTCTGATTAAAGTCTGACTGGATTAGCTGCATGCTTGTTTCAGGTATGTGACTCGGACACAACGGTTGACAAAAAGCTCAACAGAACTGGCAAGCAACTGGTATTGTTTAAATGAAAATAAATGTCAGCCTCCTTATTTAGAGTTACAGACTACCCAGTAAGCTTATGGTGAACCAGAACTCCTAGGAGTGTGTAAGGGGCTACAAAGGACCAAAAAGGCCTCTTACTAAAAATGTTAGGAAAAACAAGTTTGCCGCCTTAAAACAGAAGGTATTTGCGATAATTCAAGTTGAGGTGAGCATGTCTCCCACAATGCAAAACTGCTGAATATGCAAATCATCCTTTGTTGTCCCTGTAAGCTAACCACACCTCCAGAATGGCTGGAATGCAATGATGTGTCAGCTTGTTAATTGTACAGAGCCACAGTATTCCAACATGCATGCAGACTATGGCCCAGTGCACACCAAAAACCTCTAGCAGATCTGCAAAACGCTAGAGGTTTTTGAAGCAGATTTCAGAGCGATTCTAGGCATGTTTAGAGACGTTTTCTAAACATGCCTAGCGTTTTTGGAGCGTTTTTGTGTAGCCGATTACAAATATTGTTACAGTAAAGCGGTTACTGAACAGCTTCTCTAACAAAAACGCCTGGAAAACCGCTCTGATCTAGCGGTTTTCAGAGCGGTTTTCCACTTTCCTATACTTTAACATTGAGGCAGAAGCGCGTTTGTGGAAATAACGACCCACTCTGATGTGCACCATCCCATTCACTTTCATTAGCCAAGCGGTTTTCCTCCTGCAAGCGTTTTAAAAAACGCTTGAGAACCGCTCTGGTGTGCACCAGCCCTTTTTTGGATCGGTTGATCCTCATCAGTGCATGATATGGTTCCATATCCCTCTCACTTCAGGTGGGCTTTAAAGGCTTCATAAGGTGTTGTTTAAAGGACCAGTATCGTGAAAAAAGTAGGCACTGGCACAGAACCTGGTAGAGTTCTGCTAGATTTTACTGGCCTGCTTTTTTCCACTATAGTGGTCCTTTAGTCTTTATATTACGGTATATAAAATCGGACTTGTGTATGTGTAATCACATTGACCGATCTCAACGAAACTTGGTATACAGATCTCTAACTTCCTGGGAAGATATGTTCTGGGGGACTCGCTCCCCCCTGCACACCTGGGTGGATTTTACCAATCAGATTTCACCCATTCACATCAATGGACCAATGTAAAAGGCTGCCATAAAAAGCCAGAGTCCCCAAACTTTGCACAGTTGGTCACTTTGTGACTGAGGTGAAAAATTCAGGGAAAGTGGGCGGAACATAAGACAGCCACTCAAACTGCTTCCATTCTCACATTGGCCTCAATTTGCTAAGCAGTTTAGACTAGTCTACAGATGTTTTTTAGTCTATTGATGGTTTAGTGTAATGGTTGAGGCCCAGTGCACACCGAGAGGTTTTTGATGCGATCTGCTGGCCACATCCGCCTGTCAAACCACTCGGTTAATGTATCTCAATGAGATGGTGCACACCGGCAGTTTGAGGATTGTAGCAAACCGCAAACGTGCCTCCTGCTGCACGTTTGCGGTTTGCAGAAGCGTTTCTGCCTCAATGTAAAGGATAGGAAAAACACAAACCGCTCTGAAAAGCGCTACTTCAGAGCGGTTTGCCAGGCGGTTTTGTTACAGAAGCTATTCACTACAGCTTTTACTGTAACAATTTGTGTAATCTGCTACACAAAAACGCAGCCAAAACCGCTAGGCATGTTTAGAAATCCGCTCTAAACATGCCTAGAATTGCTCTGAAATCTGCTCCCAAAACCGCTAGCGTTTTACAGATCTGCTAGCGGTTTTGGTGTGCACTGGGCCTTTGACCTGTTTTTAGACCTGGTCTAACATTCAGTAATTACACAATTCACAGAGGCAAACAAGGAGTAACCACCCACTTTTTCTGACAGAGTAGACCAGCTGATCGGTAAAGAAATTCTGTGAGGTATTTTAACCTTTTGAGTTAATTATGCAGGAATTTAATTGTATGCAGAGAAGAGCTCATCAAAGGAGAAGGATGTCAGTCCTAGCTACTTGTTTGTGAATTGCACCTTTTGATCATTTCCCCTGCTTTACCCACCTAATTACCAAATAGTTTAGATCAGGTCTAAAAACAGGTCTAAGGGCTCTTTTCCACTATGAAATGCGATTGCGTTCGCGTTTCAATTTCCACCTTGCGGTTGAGCTACTATACTCATTATAGTAAAGCTCAATCGCACCCAAAACGCGGCAGGACGACGTTTGCGTTTTGACCAAAATCGCATTGCAATCGGATCGCACTAACGGAAATTGCTGCTGCAGTTTCCATTAGTTTAATGTACCTTGCGATTTGCGATCAGAATCAAATCGCAAATCGCAGGGTAGTGGGAAAAGGCCCTAAAAACAGGTCTAAAACATTTGGTAATGGAGAATTCCCCTTTGATGCAATTAACCAAACCATCAGTAGACTAAAAACCATCAGTATACTAGTCTAAACTGCTTAGTGAATTGAGGCCATTGATGCCAAGGATCCCAAAGCTCATTGAGTGTCTGTCAGGGTTACAAAAAGTGTGTGGAGCCAACCACCAAATTTTTACATGGGAAAATTTACACTGCAGCCATTGTTCCACTGTTAATGGCTGGGATCTCAAATGTGGCACAATTGGTGACTGGGATTATTATTCAGGAAAGTGGGTGGAGCCTACAACAGCAAATCAAAATTCAACCATGGATTTGAAAGGGGAATCTTTAAATTGCGGCCATAATGACCGACACTTCAAACCTGTTAGTCGTTCATTGGGTGACTGGGATTTAAATTAAGAAAACATGGCAGAGCCACTAACAGCCAATTTGATTTCAGTGGAGAAATGTAAACTGCTTCCATTCTCATGTTGATGCCAAGGACCTCAAAGCGCACAACCTTGGTCATTTGCTGACAATGTATCAAGGTTAGAAAAAGTGGCTGGACCCAACAACCACCAAATAGATTCCCCAGAAAACGCTGGGTCTTCCGCTAGTCTGCTATAAGGAGAAGATTAAGAGCCCCTTTTCTCCGGTTTAAAAACTTTTTTTCAATCTATTCATCTAAAATACTATCTAGTACTACCCTTTAATGCACAAAGTTTTATTGTATTCTGTGGAAAGGATTGCTGAATGTAGAGAGAACCGCTGAATTACACACAGTTTTCTATGTAACTAAAGAGTACCTACAATACTACAAAGCTGGTTAGAGACCGATAAAACAAAGACAGAATGTAGTATATCACAAGAGTATCTTTATCTTTTAATCCTTGTATAGTGGAGTAAAAGTCTTTGTTTTATAGTGTTATAGTGGAACCCCCCACCTCCAGGGAATCTTCACTCAACTCACCACTGATATTGTAAATCTCAACTGCTACTACTTGTTTCCTGTGCATGTTGTCCTTGTCTCCTGGATCAGCTGACTCTGGCACTTCCTCTCTGACTTGCTCCAACATCATCTGCCATGGCCTCTTACGTCTCTTCCTTCAGAATCTCAGTGGCCTCACAGGGAACTCTACTTTGGAGACTGTTCAATGTCTGCATTTACTTGATGCCTTACTAAGTATAAACCTAGCTATCAAGGGAGAAACCACTTAGACTCTACCACACTGAATTATACAAGAACAACATCCTTTCTGATGGTGTCGACTACATATTGACGCCACTCCACTTTTTACTGGGATACCATATACAAGCTATAATAAGGTCACAGATGATTTTTTTTTTCTTTATTACCACTATGTGTCTATTATTAAGTCCCACTTCTTTAATACATCAGGACATTTATTGATGTCTTTGCAGTGTACCACAGTAGGTATATAGCACTACATATAAAAACAGAGTTTTAACCCAATACATTCTCTCTATTTTAGGAGCTTTGGCGTGGAATGCAGATCAGCTTTCTTCTGGCAGTAGAGATCGTATGATTTTACAGAGAGATATCCGTACACCACCCATGCAATCTGAAAGGCGATTACAGGGTCACAGGCAAGAAGTTTGTGGCCTTAAATGGTCCACAGACCATCAGTTGCTGGCTTCAGGAGGGAATGACAATAAGGTATAGTTTTTGTTTTTTGTTTATCGTACTTTTAGAAATGTAATTCAGGCTTGCCTGTCTCCTGAAGGTTGTCATTCTTGTTCTCACAGCTCCTGGTATGGAATCATTCAAGTCTGACACCTGTTCAACAATACACAGAGCACCTTGCTGCTGTGAAAGCAATTGCATGGTCTCCTCACCAACATGGTTTACTTGCATCAGGTGGAGGAACTGCTGATCGTTGTATCAGGTTCTGGAATACACTAACTGGGCAGCCTCTCCAATGCATAGACACTGGCTCTCAAGTCTGCAATCTGGCGTGGTCAAAGCATGCTAATGAACTGGTAAGTATAAAACAGTAGAAGACTTTAGTTTTATTGTTACTGACATAGATTTACATATACGGTGTATGTGCACGATAGATAGTTTTTTTTGTTTTTTTTTTGTATCAGAAAAATTTAGTGAGAGCTCTGTTCTTGATCTTAAAATCAAAATGTTTGTTAATGTATGTTCAGGCCTACCAATAGGAGCAGATTGATGACTTGGGACATAGGCACTTGTAAATTAGTGCTACATGGTATATACATGTACCACACTTCTATCTATTTATCTATCTATCATATTATCTCTTCAAGCTGTAAAGTTGTTGCTGTGGTAGATAAAGTCCCAGCTACAACAACAATCTCATCATGGTTGGAGTAACAGCACTGTGTTGCCTAGAAGGCAGGAGTTGTAACATCTGAACCCTATACATTGTAGAGATCATACAAATTTTCTTACAAGACTTCTGCCTAGAGGCAACTGAGCAATTGAAGTAGAGAAGTCTTTACTCCCCTTAGAGCGGGTCCGAGATGAAAAACTAACTATAACAAGTAACTTGTCTAAATATCTTATTTAAAGTTTAGATAGTTTACTTAGCAAATCTAGCTGCAAACGGCTTGAACAGTTTGATTATTTATTCCTGTGATACAGTGAGGGCAGCCATGTTCTGTTTGTCACATTACACACAGGCAAGCTGATCTGTATCTCCCACACCCTTCTCCTACCCCCTCTGCCTCTGAAATCCCTAGTAACCTCCTCCTCCTGTCCAGACTGAGCTCCCATAAGCCCTTGCTACTAAGGCTGAGAGTGCCAAGGCTCTCTGGAAAAGCTGTGGACAAGGCTTTTTTTTAGTTTATAGAGAATTAGAGTATTAAAACAAAACAAAAAAAGTATTTGGCTTGAGGAATGCCCTATAAACCATATGAAAGGAACACAATTATGCAATGAGTAAAAGTTTATCTCAGATCCACTTTAAAGTGGGCCTGAATTCAGAACTTCCTCTCTGCTCTAAAAGATAAGCAACAGCATAATCAACTTTAAAGAAAAATATTTCTTCATTACAGTTGTTACAGCTTATAGAACTCCTGCAATAAATCTACAGTGTCTACTGCTTTCATGGAAGCAAATGGTTAACATCCTGTGTTTAAATATCAGCTGTGTCTACTGAGACTGATGAATTTCTGTGCTGACACAGCTGAGAGATCAAATCACACTTGTGATTACTTACAGATGGGGGGCTCTTATCTCTCAAAACACACAGAGTGCATTTCTCTCTGTTTTACTTGTGTCCTGTGTAAGAGTTCAGGCCCATTTGTATTGTTTTCTCTTCTCAAACTTTAATAAAACATCCAGCTTTAGATTCTGTTTAGTGATATGTTGGGAGATGTATCTTTTTAAATTAATGCTGGAGCCAGCTAAAGTCACACAAAGTTTAGATTGCTTTTGTTTGGTTTTGAGGATTCAAGATTTGGAACCCTTGAATCTCTTTAAGGCTGTCATATTTATTTCCTTTTAAAGCAGGGCTGTGGAGTCAGTACAAAAATCTTCCGACTCCTCTGTTTATGAAACCACGACTCCGGGTACCCAAAATGACTCACTCCTCAGCTCCGACTCCTTAGTCTAATACTTAACAGGGCTGTGGATTTTGTACAAAAATCATCCGACTCCCGACTCCTCAGTTTATGAAATCAACGACTCCGACTCCGGGTGCCCAAAATTGCCTTGACTCTGACTCCACAGCCCTGCTTTAAATGACAACTGAAAGGAAAGGTATATGGAGGCTGCCATATTTATTTATTTTTAACCAATACAAGTTGCCTGGCTATCTAGCTGATTTTGGCCTCTAATACTTTCAGCCATAGACCTTGAACAAGCATACAGCAGATCAGGTGTTTCTGACATTATTGTCAGATCTGACGAGATAAGCTGCACACTTGTTTCTGGTGGGATTCAGACACTACTGCAGCCAAATAGACTAGCAGGGCTGCCAGACAACTGGTATTGTTACATAGTTATTTGGGTTGAAAAAAAACATACGTCCATCGAGTTCAACCAGAGAACAAACACCAGCCTGCTCCCTCACATATGTTGATCCACAGGAAGGCGAAAAACCCTTAGAAGGCATAATCAAATTAGCTACAAAACTGAAAAAAAAACTCCTTCCCGACTCCAGATGGCAATCAGATAAAATCCCTGGATCAATATCATTGGGTATTACCTAGTAATTGTAGCCATGGATGTCTTTCAACTCAAGGAAAGCATCTAAGCCCCTTTTAAATGCAGGTATAGAATTTGCCATAACCACTTCCTGCAATGCATTCCACATCTTAATCACTCATACTGTAAAGAACACTTTCCTAAATAAATGGCTAAAACGTTTTTTCCTCCATGCATAGATCATGTTCTCTAGTCCTTTGAGAAGGCCTAGGGACAAAAAGCTCATCCGCCAAGCTATTATATTGCCCTCTGATGTATTTATGCATGTTAATTCGATCCCCTCTAAGGTGTCTTTTCTCTAGACTAAATAAACCTAGTTTATCTAACCTTTCTTGGTAAGTGAGACCTTCCATCCCACGTATCAACTTTGTTGCTAGTCTCTGCACCTGCTCTAAAACTACAATATCTTTCCTGTAACGTGGTGCCCAGAACTGAATTCCATATTCCAGATGTGGCCTTACTAGAGAGTTAAACAGGCAATATTATGCTAGCATCTCGAGTTATTTCCCTTTTAATGCATCCCAAAATTTTATTAGCTTTAGCTGCAGCGGCTTGGCATTGAATACGATTATTTAACTTGTTGTTGACGAGTACTCCTAAGTCCTTCTCCAAGTTTGATGTCCCCAACTGTATCCCATTTATTTTGTATGGTGCTAGACCATTGGTACGACCAAAATGCATGACTTTACATTTTTCAACATTGAATTTCATCTGCCATTTATGTGCCCATATAGCCATCCTATCCAGATCTTGTTGCAATATGTCCCTATCTTCCTGAGAGTTGATGATTCTGTACAATTTTGTATCATCTGCAAAAATAGCAACATTGCTTTCTACTGCATCTACTAGGTCAGCGTTGGCGAACCTGTGGCACGCGTGCCAGACCCGGCACGCATTGCCGAATCTGCTGGCCTGCCAACGCTGAACTGCATGAATTGGCCGCAGCGTCTACTAGACGCCGTGCCAGTTCATAGCCCGCAGTCTCGCTCCAGCCCGCAGTCTTCCGGGAGGCAGAACAGGGCTACGGGAAGATGCCGTCCAAAGCCCTATACTGGAGACCATTTGTGTCTCCAGTACAGGGCTTCGGGCACCATCTTCCCGTAGCCTTGCTATTGCATTTAGCGCGAGTGTGGGAGATATGCAGGAGGAATGTCCGGGGGAGCTGCGAGCCAGAGGCCGGGAGAGGAGATGTCTGTCAGGTGAGTACATTCCTTTTTTGCAGGTGAAATGTTGCCCACTGTGTTTTTCTGGTGAAATGTTGCCCACATTGCATTATTTTCAGGTGAAATGTGGCCCACTGCATTTATTTTCAGGTGAAATGTGGCCCACTGTGTTTATTTTCTGGTGAAATGTGGCCCACTGTGTTTATTTTCTGGTGAAATGCTGCCCACTGCGTTTTTCTGGTGAAATGTTGCCCACATTGCGTTATTTTCTGCTGAAATGTGTCCCACTGCGTTTTCTGGTGAAATGTGGACCACTGCGTTTATTTTCTGGTGAAATGTTGCCCCCATTCCATTTATTTTCTGGTAAAATGTTGCCCACCTGCGTTATTTTCTGCTGAAATGTGTCTCACTGCATTTATTTTCTGCTGAAATGTTGCCCACTGCTTATTTTTTGCTAAAATGTTGCCCACTGCTTATTTTTTGCTAAAATGTTGCCCACTGCATTATTTTCTTTTGAAATGTGGCCCACATTGCGTTTATATTCTGGTGTCTGGAGTAACTGTAACAACCCCGCCATTGCCACATAACACCAACTCTGTGCTCACTCCACTGGCTACCAATAAAATGGAGAATTCTGTTTAAGATTGGCTTACTGACATTCAAATCCTTGCACAATCTGGGCCCTGGATACCTGAAGGACTTGTTGCAACTGCATCACACCCCCCACAATCTTAGTTCAAAAGGACGTAACACCTTGGTAACCCCCAGAGTCCACCTCAAAACCTTTGGAGACAGAGCCTTTTGTCATGCTGCCCCTACACTTTGGAACTCCCTGCCACACCCAATCAGGGCAGCTCCATCCCTGGAAGAATTTAAGTCTAAACTGAAAACCTACCTCTTCAGTTTCATGGCATTCATGAACATCTGACTATCTCCTCTGTAACACAACCCAGCCTGCAACCCTGTATTAATCTGAGACACAACTATGCGCTTTGAGTCCTATGGGACAAAAGCGCTTTACAAATGTTATTTTATTGTAACTTGCTGTATTTATTATTTAATGGTCATAGTTTGCTATATTTGCTGCTTTGGGGTTACGGCGGGTATACTAATAAATAGCATCACACAGTTTCTGCACACCCATGATGCGAATCCTCGTTTCACCACATCATGGCGGAAACACTGCTTTCTTATGCCTCGCTGTTACATCATTACATTAGCTCCGCCCATACAATGTCATGGCCATGCCCATTTTTCACCTCTCCCCCCATTGGCACTCAGTGATAAATAAGTCGATGTTAGGTCACAGTTTTGGCACTCGGTCTCTGAAAGGTTAGCCATCACTATGCTAGGTCATTAATAAAAAAAATTGAAGAGGACTGGACCCAGTACAGACCCCTGTGGGACCCTACTGCTAACAGTCACCCATTTTGAGTATGATCCATTGACCACAAAGTTTTCTGTCCATTAGCCAGTTCCCTATCTATGCACAGAGACTCTTCCCCAGTCCTTGCATCCTCAACTTTTGCACCAGACTTCTGTGTGGAACAGTGTCGAAGGCCTTTGTAAAGTCCAAGTATATCACATCTACAGCATTCCCAATATCCACATTAACGTTCACTACCTCATAAAAGCTGAGAGTGTTAGTCAAACAGGACCTGTCTTTTTAGTAAACCCATGTTGATGCTGAGAAAAAGGGGTTTATCTATAACTGAACTTAATTCCCTTAGGACCCAAGGATGCATGCCATCCGGGCCAGGTGCCTTGTCAATTTTTAATTTATTTAGTCTTGCCTTCACTTCTTCCTACAGTAAGTATTTCATATTACAATTGGATGATTGAGACTCTTCTGCATCTGTAATTTGCAACAGTGATGTTTCCCTTGTGAAGCAAAGAAAGCATTTAATAACTCTGCCTCACCTTGGTCATCCACAACTGAGTTCCCACCCTCATCCTTTAGGAGTCCAATACAGTCAACCTTTCTTTTTCTAGAGTTGATGTACTTGTAAAACTTCTTTGGGTTAGATTTGATATCGCTAGCGATTTTGATTTTCAGCTTCAATCTTTGCCAGCCTAATTTCTTTTTACAACTTTTTATTGCACTCCTTATAATTGCTTAATGCAGCCTTGGTCCCCTCCTGTTTTGGGACCTTATAGGCATTATTTTTCCCCTTCATTTTATCTCTAACCTTTCTATTCATCCATAGAGGCTTTTTTTTTTTATCCCTAGACGTTTTGTTTCCATATGGGATATACATACTACAATATTGATTGAGAATAAGTTTAAAAGCTTGCCATTTCCCTTCAGTGTCCTTCCCTTGTAGTACATTATCCCAGTTCACCAAACTTAGTGCCTGCCTAAGTTGATTGAACTTAGCTTTTCTAAAATTCATGGTTTTAGTGGTTCCGCTGCCCCGTGGCCTATCAGTCACCCGATCAAACGTTATCATGTTGTGATCACTATTTCCCAAATGTTTTTGAACCTGCACATTTGATACATTATCTGGTCTATTAGAAATTATCAAATCCAGTAACGCATTTCCCCTAGTTAGTTCCGTTACCATTTGAGTCAAGTAACTGACCTGTAGAGATGCCAGAAATCTGCCGCTTTTACCAGAATGGGTAGCCTCAATACTCCAGTCAATGTCTTGAAAGTTGAGGTCACCCATAACTATGACCTCATTTTTCAATCTGCTGTAGTAATTGCAGTTCTGCAGCTGAATATGCTGCATTAATATGTGGTGGCCTGTAGCATACCCCAATAAGCAATTGGCAACCGTTATTTCCACCATGAATATTTACCCAAACGGACTCCACATCTTCACAATCTTCTCATCATTCAGGACAGCTGTAAAAGAGTTTTTAACAAAGAGACCAACCCCTCCACCTTTTTTTTCCCTGTTCTATCCTTCCTAAACACATTGTATCCCTCTAAATTCACTATCCGGTCATGGCTTTCATCCATCCATGTCTCGGTTATTCCCACAATGTCATAGCTTTTGTCAATCAGAATGAACTCTAGTTCGTCCATTTTATTTGCAAGGCTCCTAGCATTGGTTACCATGCACTTTATATTTTTACCACCACATTTTACAATTTTGGTTACATGAAATGGGCTACTTGAAGTTTTACCAACCACCTTACTCTTTACACTGTCCCTACCCCCCTTTCCACCCCCCATAATGTTAGGCACCCACTGTCTTTTTACCTTATCTTGTCTACATATTGAGACTTTACCCTCCCGCCTCCCCCCAGATCCTAGTTTAAAATCTCCAACCGTTAAAGAGAACCCGAGGTGTGTTTAAAGAATGTTATCTGCATACAGAGGCTGAATCTGCCTTTACAGCCCAGCCTCTGTTTCTATCCCAAACCCCACTAAGGTCCCCCTGCACTCTGCAATCCCTCATAAATCACAGCCATGCTGAGGCTGTGTTTACATCTGTAGTGTCAGTCTCAGCTGCTCCCCCGCCTCCTGCATAGCTCCGGTCCCTGCCCCGTCCCTTCCCTCCAATCAGCAGGGAGGGAAGGGATGCAGGCGGGGACTGGAGTTCTGCAGGAGGCGGGGAGAGCAGCAGACTGACACTATAGAGATAAACACAGCCAGCTCTGACAAGCTGTTTGTCAGCAGCGTGGCTGTGATTTATGAGGGATTGCAGAGTGCAGGGGGACCTTAGGGGGGTTTGGGATAGCAACAGAGGCTGGGCTGTATAGGCAGATCCAGCCTCTGTATGCAGATAATATTTTTCAAACCCACCTCGGGTTCTCTTTAAAAAAAAGGAAAGAAATACGGCATCCTTTATATACACCTTCATATACATGTCACTTGTCTTTTAAAAAAGTGGGAACTGCTGAAGGGTTAGTAAATTGTGTGATTTTGGTCTTATGCAGGGCCTGGAGCAGTGGCAGAACTCCAATTCATGCCTCCCCCCCCCCCCCCCCCCCCGTGTTCACACCTGCCACCCCTTAGTACCCTTCACGGCCCAGGAGCCCATCTTGCAAGGGTCACAAAACAAGTGTGGCCATTGTGATCTTCACAGCCAAAAGTGTAGCCACAAAAACATCTGATCTGAAGGACCGTTCCCTGTATCGGTGGAATGGAAGGTTAGTAGTTGGGGGGCCCAAGTTTTTTAACCACCAGGTTAAAAAGGTCGAGTAAGGCTGCTCTAGAGTAACTATACTCTAAGTCAACGTGCCGTTACAAATGCTGCAATTAACCACCTTATGCAAAATAGACATTTATAAAAGCCCTATTTGTGCACTAATTGGTGCAAATAGGATGTTTAATAAGTCCATTCTGCCGAAAAGCACTACTTTCCCAGGAGAAAGGTGGCAAAACTGTTTGACAAGTACGCCGATCATTCATATATGTGAAAGTGCCCTTAAGCTCTAAGTGATCCTAAATATGGTTGAATTAAGTTGATAGAGTAAGAGATGAGTAAGCATTGAATAACGTCTGAAGAATGAAAGGTGTACATGAGAAGCAGGACTGGTTTAAAGCCACTGGGTTTTTAGCTTAGAAGCCTTTTCACACTAAAAAGGTTGAGTACTACATGTGATACACTTCAGTAAATATCCATTAACAAAGATATGAGCATGCGGTAAAGCCAGGAGAGATGTTCGATAGTTACCTCCAGCTCTGAACTGTCGGAAAGTAGCAAATACCATTGGATAGCACATGACAGAAAACAGAGAGACAATAGGAATAACACAACCAAAAACCGACGCCCCCTCCCCCCCACCCCACTTCTCTATAATTATGCAGATCTATTACTCAGAAAAATTGCTTCTAGTGCCATGTAAGCACATCTAAAGGGATGCGGGAAGCCTTTTCCTCTCCAAGCCGTCAGGGACCCAGGAACTTCCACATAGCTTGCTGCAGAGAACCTAGCTGACTTTTAC